>NC_058085.1:100887715-101103262 GCF_014858855.1 Bufo gargarizans
GCCACAACTCCTGTGCGGTGTGGGGCCTGTCCCCCAAACATATGAGTTTCAGAATGGCCTGCTGACGTTTACCCCGGGCTGTGCTGAAGTTGGTGGTGAAGGTGTGTGGCTGACTGGATGAGCAGGTGGAAGAAGAGGAGGAGGAAGCCGAGAAGGAGGAGGTGGCAACAGGAGGCAAAGAATGTTGCCCTGCGATCCTTGGCGGCGGCAGGACGTGCGCCAAACAGCTCTCCGCCTGGGGCCCAGCTGCCACTACATTTACCCAGTGTGCAGTTAGGGAGATATAGCGTCCCTGGCCGTGCTTACTGGTCCACGTATCTGTGGTTAGGTGGACCTTGCTACAGATGGCGTTGCGCAGTGCACACTTGATTTTATCGGATACTTGGTTGTGCAGGGAAGGCACGGCTCTCTTGGAGAAGTAGTGCCGGCTGGGAACAACATACTGTGGGACAGCAAGCGACATGAGCTGTTTGAAGCTGTCTGTGTCCACCAGCCTAAATGACAGCATTTCATAGGCCAGTAGTTTAGAAATGCTGGCATTCAGGGCCAGGGATCGAGGGTGGCTAGGTGGGAATTTACGCTTTCTATCAAATGTTTGTGAGATGGAGAGCTGAACGCTGGCGTGTGACATGGTTGAGACGCTTGGTGACGGAGGTGGTGGTGGTGGTGTTGGTGGTACATCCCCTGTTTGCTGGGCGGCAGGTGCCAACGTTCCTCCAGAGGCGGAGGAAGAGGCCGAGGCGGCAGCAGCAGAATAGGCCGAGGCGGCAGCAGCAGAAGAGGTAGCAGGGGGAGCCTGAGTGACTTCCTTGGTTTTAAGGTGTTTACTCCACTGCAGTTCATGCTTTGCATGCAGGTGCCTGGTCATGCAGGTTGTGCTCAGGTTCAGAACGTTAATGCCTCGCTTCAGGCTCTGATGGCACAGCGTGCAAACCACTCGGGTCTTGTCGTCAGCACATTGTTTGAAGAAGTGCCATGCCAGGGAACTCCTTGAAGCTGCCTTTGGGGTGCTCGGTCCCAGATGGCGGCGGTCAGTAGCAGGCGGAGTCTCTTGGCGGCGGGTGTTCTGCTTTTGCCCACTGCTCCCTCTTTTGCTACGCTGTTGGCTCGGTCTCACCACTGCCTCTTCCTCCGAACTGTGAAAGTCAGTGGCACGACCTTCATTCCATGTGGGGTCTAGGACCTCATCGTCCCCTGCATCGTCTTCCACCCAGTCTTGATCCCTGACCTCCTGTTCAGTCTGCACACTGCAGAAAGACGCAGCAGTTGGCACCTGTGTTTCGTCATCATCAGAGACATGCTGAGGTGGTATTCCCATGTCCTCATCATCAGGAAACATAAGTGGTTGTGCGTCAGTGCATTCTATGTCTTTCACCGCTGGGGAAGGGCTAGGTGGATGCCCTTGGGAAACCCTGCCAGCGGAGTCTTCAAACAGCATAAGAGACTGCTGCATAACTTGAGGCTGAGACAGTTTCCCTGGTATGCATGGGGGTGATGTGACAGACTGATGGGGTTGGTTTTCAGGCGCCATCTGTGCGCTTTCTGCAGAAGACTGGGTGGGAGATAATGTGAACGTGCTGGATCCACTGTCGGCCACCCAATTGACTAATGCCTGTACCTGCTCAGGCCTTACCATCCTTAGAACGGCATTGGGCCCCACCATATATCGCTGTAAATTCTGGCGGCTACTGGGACCTGAGGTAGTTGGTACACTAGGACGTGTGGATGTGGCAGAACGGCCACGTCCTCTCCCAGCACCAGAGGGTCCACTAACACCACCACGACCATGTCCACGTCCGCGTCCCTTACTAGATGTTTTTCTCATTGTTATGGTTCACCACAACAACAAATATATTATTTGGCCCAATGTATTGTATTCAAATTCAGCGGGATATAAATTTGAGGCCTAGTATTTAGGCGCTGGGTGACCGGTATGGATTTAGTGACAGAATTAGACTTGGAAATGCACAGAAGCGTGTGTGTGAAGTTATTCTGAATGACCCTATGTGCACCTTCAATATTATATACCCTTTTAGGGATAGATTTCAAATAGCTCTGATATAGCAGAAACCACTAAATTATGAAATTGCTAAATTGGGAATTGTACTTCAACCCAGAACAAAAAATGTGCTTTGACGGACACTAAATATCTTGCCCAGCAACAACAGTACAGCGGTGGGTAACGAGAGATTTAGAGGGATTTAAATTTGAGGCCTAGTATTTAGGCGCTGGGTCACCGGTATGGATTTAGTGACAGAATTAGACTTGGAAATGCACAGAAGCGTGTGTGTGAAGTTATTCTGAATGACCCTATGTGCACCTTCAATATTATATACCCTTTTAGGGATAGATTTCAAATAGCTCTGATATAGCAGAAACCACTAAATTATGAAATTGCTAAATTGGGAATTGTACTTCAACCCAGAACAAAAAATGTGCTTTGACGGACACTAAATATCTTGCCCAGCAACAACAGTACAGCGGTGGGTAACGAGAGATTTAGAGGGATTTAAATTTGAGGCCTAGTATTTAGGCGCTGGGTGACAGGTATGGGTTTAGTGACAGAATTAGACTTGAAATACACAGTAGCGGGTGTGTGTGAAGTTATTCTGAATGACCCAATGTGCACCTTCAATATTATATACCCTTTTTGGGATAGATTTCAAATAGCTCTGATATAGCAGGAACCACTAAATTATGAAATTGCTAAATTGGGAATTGTACTTCAACCCAGAACAAAAAATGTGCTTTGACGGACACTAAATATCTTGCCCAGCAACAACAGTACAGCGGTGGGTAACGAGAGATTTAGAGGGATTTAAATTTGAGGCCTAGTATTTAGGCGCTGGGTCACCGGTATGGATTTAGTGACAGAATTAGACTTGGAAATGCACAGAAGCGTGTGTGTGAAGTTATTCTGAATGACCCTATGTGCACCTTCAATATTATATACCCTTTTAGGGATAGATTTCAAATAGCTCTGATATAGCAGAAACCACTAAATTATGAAATTGCTAAATTGGGAATTGTACTTCAACCCAGAACAAAAAATGTGCTTTGACGGACACTAAATATCTTGCCCAGCAACAACAGTACAGCGGTGGGTAACGAGAGATTTAGAGGGATTTAAATTTGAGGCCTAGTATTTAGGCGCTGGGTCACCGGTATGGATTTAGTGACAGAATTAGACTTGGAAATGCACAGAAGCGTGTGTGTGAAGTTATTCTGAATGACCCTATGTGCACCTTCAATATTATATACCCTTTTAGGGATAGATTTCAAATAGCTCTGATATAGCAGAAACCACTAAATTATGAAATTGCTAAATTGGGAATTGTACTTCAACCCAGAACAAAAAATGTGCTTTGACGGACACTAAATATCTTGCCCAGCAACAACAGTACAGCGGTGGGTAACGAGAGATTTAGAGGGATTTAAATTTGAGGCCTAGTATTTAGGCGCTGGGTCACCGGTATGGATTTAGTGACAGAATTAGACTTGGAAATGCACAGAAGCGGTGTGTGTGAAGTTATTCTGAATGACCCTATGTGCACCTTCAATATTATATACCCTTTTAGGGATAGATTTCAAATAGCTCTGATATAGCAGAAACCACTAAATTATGAAATTGCTAAATTGGGAATTGTACTTCAACCCAGAACAAAAAATGTGCTTTGACGGACACTAAATATCTTGCCCAGCAACAACAGTACAGCGGTGGGTAACGAGAGATTTAGAGGGATTTAAATTTGAGGCCTAGTATTTAGGCGCTGGGTCACCGGTATGGATTTAGTGACAGAATTAGACTTGGAAATACACAGTAGCGGTGTGTGTGAAGTTATTCTGAATGACCCTATGTGCACCTTCAATATTATATACCCTTTTAGGGATAGATTTCAAATAGCTCTGATATAGCAGGAACCACTAAATTATGAAATTGCTAAATTGGGAATTGTACTTCAACCCAGAACAAAAAATGTGCTTTGACGGACACTAAATATCTTGCCCAGCAACAACAGTACAGCGGTGGGTAACGAGAGATTTAGAGGGATTTAAATTTGAGGCCTAGTATTTAGGCGCTGGGTCACCGGTATGGATTTAGTGACAGAATTAGACTTGGAAATGCACAGAAGCGTGTGTGTGAAGTTATTCTGAATGACCCTATGTGCACCTTCAATATTATATACCCTTTTAGGGATAGATTTCAAATAGCTCTGATATAGCAGAAACCACTAAATTATGAAATTGCTAAATTGGGAATTGTACTTCAACCCAGAACAAAAAATGTGCTTTGACGGACACTAAATATCTTGCCCAGCAACAACAGTACAGCGGTGGGTAACGAGAGATTTAGAGGGATTTAAATTTGAGGCCTAGTATTTAGGCGCTGGGTCACCGGTATGGATTTAGTGACAGAATTAGACTTGGAAATGCACAGTAAGCGGTGTGTGTGAAGTTATTCTGAATGACCCTATGTGCACCTTCAATATTATATACCCTTTTAGGGATAGATTTCAAATAGCTCTGATATAGCAGAAACCACTAAATTATGAAATTGCTAAATTGGGAATTGTACTTCAACCCAGAACAAAAATGTGCTTTGACGGACACTAAATATCTTGCCCAGCAACAACAGTACAGCGGTGGGTAACGAGAGATTTAGAGGGATTAAATTTGAGGCCTAGTATTTAGGCGCTGGGTCACCGGTATGGATTTAGTGACAGAATTAGACTTGGAAATGCACAGAAGCGGTGTGTGTGAAGTTATTCTGAATGACCCTATGTGCACCTTCAATATTATATACCCTTTTAGGGATAGATTTCAAATAGCTCTGATATAGCAGAAACCACTAAATTATGAAATTGCTAAATTGGGAATTGTACTTCAACCCAGAACAAAAAATGTGCTTTGACGGACACTAAATATCTTGCCCAGCAACAACAGTACACCGGTGGGTAACGAGAGATTTAGAGGGAATTAAATTTGAGGCCTAGTATTTAGGCGCTGGGTCACCGGTATGGATTTAGTGACAGAATTAGACTTGGAAATACACAGTAGCGGGTGTGTGTGAAGTTATTCTGAATGACCCTATGTGCACCTTCAATATTATATACCCTTTTAGGGATAGATTTCAAATAGCTCTGATATAGCAGAAACCACTAAATTATGAAATTGCTAAATTGGGAATTGTACTTCAACCCAGAACAAAAAATGTGCTTTGACGGACACTAAATATCTTGCCCAGCAACAACAGTACAGCGGTGGGTAACGAGAGATTTAGAGGGAATTAAATTTGAGGCCTAGTATTTAGGCGCTGGGTCACCGGTATGGATTTAGTGACAGAATTAGACTTGGAAATGCACAGAAGCGGTGTGTGTGAAGTTATTCTGAATGACCCTATGTGCACCTTCAATATTATATACCCTTTTAGGGATAGATTTCAAATAGCTCTGATATAGCAGAAACCACTAAATTATGAAATTGCTAAATTGGGAATTGTACTTCAACCCAGAACAAAAAATGTGCTTTGACGGACACTAAATATCTTGCCCAGCAACAACAGTACAGCGGTGGGTAACGAGAGATTTAGAGGGAATTAAATTTGAGGCCTAGTATTTAGGCGCTGGGTCACCGGTATGGATTTAGTGACAGAATTAGACTTGGAAATACACAGTAGCGGGTGTGTGTGAAGTTATTCTGAATGACCCTATGTGCACCTTCAATATTATATACCCTTTTAGGGATAGATTTCAAATAGCTCTGATATAGCAGAAACCACTAAATTATGAAATTGCTAAATTGGGAATTGTACTTCAACCCAGAACAAAAAATGTGCTTTGACGGACACTAAATATCTTGCCCAGCAACAACAGTACAGCGGTGGGTAACGAGAGATTTAGAGGGAATTAAATTTGAGGCCTAGTATTTAGGCGCTGGGTCACCGGTATGGATTTAGTGACAGAATTAGACTTGGAAATACACAGTAGCGGTGTGTGTGAAGTTATTCTGAATGACCCTATGTGCACCTTCAATATTATATACCCTTTTTAGGGATAGATTTCAAATAGCTCTGATATAGCAGAAACCACTAAATTATGAAATTGCTAAATTGGGAATTGTACTTCAACCCAGAACAAAAAATGTGCTTTGACGGACACTAAATATCTTGCCCAGCAACAACAGTACAGCGGTGGGTAACGAGAGATTTAGAGGGAATTAAATTTGAGGCCTAGTATTTAGGCGCTGGGTCACCGGTATGGATTTAGTGACAGAATTAGACTTGGAAATACACAGTAGCGGGTGTGTGTGAAGTTACTCTGAATGACCCTATGTGCACCTTCAATATTATATACCCTTTTTGGGATAGATTTCAAATAGCTCTGATATAGCAGGAACCACTAAATTATGAAATTGCTAAATTGAGAATTGTATTTCAACCCAGAACAAGAAATGTGCTTGAACGGACACTAAATAACTCGCCCAGCTACAGCACTAGGGACAGATTTAGCTGGATATAAATTTGAGGCCTAGTATTTAGGCGCTGGGTGACAGGTATGGGTTTAGTGACAGAATTAGACTTGGAAATACACAGTAGCGGGTGTGTGTGAAGTTATTCTGAATGACCCTATGTGCACCTTCAATATTATATACCCTTTTAGGGATAGATTTCAAATAGCTCTGATATAGCAGAAACCACTAAATTATGAAATTGCTAAATTGGGAATTGTACTTCAACCCAGAACAAAAAATGTGCTTTGACGGACACTAAATATCTTGCCCAGCAACAACAGTACAGCGGTGGGTAACGAGAGATTTAGAGGGAATTAAATTTGAGGCCTAGTATTTAGGCGCTGGGTCACCGGTATGGATTTAGTGACAGAATTAGACTTGGAAATACACAGTAGCGGGTGTGTGTGAAGTTATTCTGAATGACCCTATGTGCACCTTCAATATTATATACCCTTTTTGGGATAGATTTCAAATAGCTCTGATATAGCAGGAACCACTAAATTATGAAATTGCTAAATTGGGAATTGTACTTCAACCCAGAACAAAAAATGTGCTTTGACGGGCACTAAATAACTTTCCCAGCTACAACAGGACAACGGTAACGAGAGATTTAGAGGGATTTAAATTTGAGGCCTAGTATTTAGGCGCTGGGTGACAGGTATGGGTTTAGTGACAGAATTAGACTTGGAAATACACAGTAGCGGGTGTGTGTGAAGTTATTCTGAATGACCCTATGTGCACCTTCAATATTATATACCCTTTTTGGGATAGATTTCAAATAGCTCTGATATAGCAGAAACCACTAAATTATGAAATTGCTAAATTGGGAATTGTACTTCAACCCAGAACAAAAAATGTGCTTTGACGGACACTAAATATCTTGCCCAGCAACAACAGTACAGCGGTGGGTAACGAGAGATTTAGAGGGAATTAAATTTGAGGCCTAGTATTTAGGCGCTGGGTCACCGGTATGGATTTAGTGACAGAATTAGACTTGGAAATACACAGTAGCGGGTGTGTGTGAAGTTACTCTGAATGACCCTATGTGCACCTTCAATATTATATACCCTTTTTGGGATAGATTTCAAAGAGCTCTGATATAGCAGGAACCACTAAATTATGAAATTGCTAAATTGGGAATTGTATTTCAACCCAGAACAAGAAATGTGCTTGAACGGACACTAAATAACTCGCCCAGCTACAGCACTAGGGACAGATTTAGCTGGATATAAATTTGAGGCCTAGTATTTAGGCGCTGGGTGACCGGTATGGATTTAGTGACAGAATTAGACTGGGATATGGCCAAAAAATGAACAGACTATTGCTGGTTAAATGCACTTGGTGTGACAGCTTCACCCTGATGTAGGCTTTAGCCAAAAAACAACCACACCATTGAGGGTTAAATGCACTTGGTGACAGGCGCAGCTTGCCCCTGATTTTGTATATGGCCAAAAAATGAACAGACTATTGCTGGTTAAATGCACTTGGTGTGACAGCTTCACCCTGATGTAGGCTTTAGCCAAAAAACAACCACACCATTGAGGGTTAAATGCACTTGGTGACAGGCGCAGCTTGCCCCTGATTTTGTATATGGCCAAAAAATGAACAGACTATTGCTGGTTAAATGCACTTGGTGTGACAGCTTCACCCTGATGTAGGCTTTAGCCAAAAAACAACCACACCATTGAGGGTTAAATGCACTTGGTGACAGGCGCAGCTTGCCCCTGATTTTGTATATGGCCAAAAAATGAACAGACTATTGCTGGTTAAATGCACTTGGTGTGACAGCTTCACCCTGATGTAGGCTTTAGCCAAAAAACAACCACACCATTGAGGGTTAAATGCACTTGGTCGCAGCTTGTGCTGGCGCACCACAAGACACAAAATGGCCGCCGATCACCCCAGAAAAATGAGACTGACAAACGGTCTGTGCAGCCTAAAAACAGTGAGCAATTGAGGATCAGCAGCTCAATGATCCACAGCTGCAGATCGATCAGTTAATCAAGTCCTTTGGAGGAGTTAATCTGCCTAATCTCGCCCTACTGTCGCAGCCGCAACCTCTCCCTACGCTAATCAGAGCAGAGTGACGGGCGGCGCTATGTGACTCCAGCTTAAATAGAGGCTGGGTCACATGGTGCTCTGGCCAATCACAGCCATGCCAATAGTAGGCATGGCTGTGATGGCCTCTTGGGGCAAGTAGTATGACGCTTGTTGATTGGCTGCTTTGCAGCCTTTCAAAAAGCGCCAAGAAAGCGTCACAAAAGCGCGAAGAAAGCGACGAACACCGAACCCGAACCCGGACTTTTACGAAAATGTCCGGGTTCGGGTCCGTGTCACGGACACCCCAAAATTCGGTACGAACCCGAACTATACAGTTCGAGTTCGCTCATCCCTACTGGCAACCATGGTCGTAGTGTCCACTATTCTAGAACACTTTAAACTGGGTTACCTTGCTGTCTCTCTCTATCTCTTGCTGTAGCCTTGTAATTCCTTCCCCTGTAGTTCTTTTTTGCTTTCATTTCCTGGAGCTCATGACTCCAGGGCTTGAACTTAGAATCTGGGAGAGAGAAAAACATGGAGTCTGTTTTTTCCATCCAGTCTACAGCTCAGGGAACAATCTTCCAACTTTATCTAGGTTACCAGCAAGCTTTGGCATGATGTTCTGGCAGGCAAACACTCTCAGCCCTACTACATAAGAACTCTTTCAAAAGGATTCAATAGAATATAATAGGAACTTTTCCTAGACTGCTGTAACTTCTCTCTTTGTCTGACTCTATCTTTCTCTTTGTCTTTATCTTGTCCAGGGAAACTTTCCTCCTGGCTTCAGAGGCTTGTAGCTGGGGCCTCTAGGCCCAGCAGAGCAGACAGTGCCCTGCTGGTCGACACACAGCCTTCCCCTTACAGGGGCTGTTCTCAACTGACTTCTAACTGACCAGTACCTCCCTCTCTAGAGAGGGCTGGAATGGATAGAAGGTTCCACTCCAGGGAAACTAGCTCTGCCAAGATTGCCACCATCTGCTGGTAAACCTGGCACATTACACTTTAACAGTCATTTATAAGGAAATACAATTACACATTATGCAGGATATTGCATTACATATTCAAGATGACACAGGATAACAAATAGTGGCCACTCTGGGGCATAACACATTAACAGTACAAAACATTACAACAGGACAGTCTATCTATCTATATCTATCGGAAAAAAGCGAAGGCAGCACTCAAAATAAGTGAAAAAAGTGGGTGATTTATTAACCCATGTGACAGCAACGTTTCAGCTCTCTCTATGGAGCCTTTGGCAAGCCATGTTACAATGTGCAAAATCAAGTGCTTATATAGCATACATCATTAAATCTAATAATTAAATCTCAATATAATTAAAATCTGTGTCAAAATACATGATTCCAAAAATCATCTATCTATCTATTTATCTATCTATCCATCCTGGTACACAAATTTACCTTCTGGTTTTCTTTTATTTTTAATTGGACAGGGTTTGGTAAAGCAGGACAAAGACAGCAACCATTTGAAGATGCTGGAGCTGTGATTCTCTCCCCTCCATTATCTCCTCTCCGAGTACAGTTTTTAATACTGTCTGCCACCTTCTGGTGAAAGGTAAGGGACTCCCATACAGCATTAATTACAGATTATATAGACTGTCTATCAGTTGGCTTTTGAGAGCCAATGATTTGAGCCTTGGTAGGAGCAATGGCATAAGAGGAAGGTTGTAACCCGCACACCCTATGCCCCTTTGTGTAGACCCCTGATGACAGTACCCTTTGTGTCGCATGTAGGGACACACTGGGCCTGATAATGTATTAAATCCCATAGCTACTACCTACACTTGTTTTGAAAGGCGCATTTTATACTCTTACAATTTATTACTGTAGTGGAACCTGATCATTCAGCAAATGGGCCGAGAAAGGCGAAGGAGGTGACTGATTTGCTAGTTCTAATAATTAAAATAAATTGATGCGTACACTGCGTTCTGCTCAGAGAACAATCATTAAAAGTTTATTGACATAAATGAATTATCCTATTAGCTGGAACACAAATTAGAAGATGTACAAAGTAACATATTAGAGCAAGGTGATTTGTTCCAGTTTTGTACAAAGAAATAATTTATCACACTAACTAAAAGAAAAGTGACACAGCACGTAGAGAGAAATTCTGCCTACTAGAGACTAAGAGCTGTGTTAATTGTTGGGTCAGATGTGCTATGTGAACTATTAGTAAGTTTTACACTTTTAATTACTTAAGTCTATTGATCAGACTTGAGAAGAACATGCAAGTCATTGTACGTACCCTACCATTTTTAACTTAGGTCCTCCAGTACATTCAATATGTCATTTATACGATTTGATGGCATATTAAAGGGTTTGGACACTTTCTGGCTACTGTTGATTAATGTGTAGGTAAGATGACTATATGGCACTTACTAATCTGGCCCTTGTTCATATTCTGTGCTGTTTGCTATATTTCATAAGCCATGTCCCCTTGTTAGGCAAATCTTCTGTGCTGTCCGCATAGAGGCCCTTTCCATAAGATGGCCAGTGATGGAGGGTTATGTGACCAGAAATATCCCTCAGCCTCCTCCATTCTAACACACTGCTCCTGCAGTGTGCAAGTGCAGATGGCAGGTTTGGTGTATTTGAGTGGTGGAGATTTGCCTGGTGACATGGACCCTCTATCAGCAGCCATATTATGGACAAGACCTCTGTGTGGACAGCACCAAAAACAAGGGGGCATAGCTTATGAAATATAGAAAATAGTACAGAATTTTAACAAAGGCTATGTTAGTAAGTGGCATATCATCATCTCACAAACACATTAATCAAGATTAATCACAAAATGGCCAACCTCTTTAAACAATTTGTCATGCATTAGTGGTTGCTAGAGATGGCCTTACGGTTCGCCCGGCGGTTGTTTCGCAGCGAATTTTGCGTGTTCGCGATTCGCTGAACATGCGAACATATGGAGAAATTTGTGCCCGTCATATTCTTTTACATTATGAAGAACTTTGACCCATGACACATCCATCAGGTGGTACAGGACAGCCAATTGAGACGTTTCAGCACATGGACATACCCCCTATCTTATAAATGAACCTGATCTGGCTGCCATTTTGCATTCAGCGTTTTGCCAGTGTAGGGAGAGGCTGCTGTGTGGAGCAGGGACAGGCTGTTAGGGACACAAAACGCTAGCTAATAGGGCCACAAAATTCATTTTAAGGACTAGTATAGGTGTGCTATCTATAGGTGCGATATACTTATAATATACTTTTATAATGAGTCAAAAACACATAGATCTATATAGTGATCACCTGGAAGTCAGGGGCCTAGGGGCTAGGGGCTTACTAGGGCCATTTTTATATAGGGTAAGGTTCCGGACGGGGTCGTTCTTATCAGGGCGGGTGGTCTGTGGTTAGGCTATCAGGGCCAGAATAGCACCCCCCTGTCGGGCAATATCAGGGACAGTTCTTTGCCCACCCGGTCCTTCAATACCACATCATCATCTAGCCCAGGGATAGATGGTTTTTGCTTTCCCTCCAGGATTCATGTATGTGCACTGGAACCCCCCAGATTGTGGTCGGACATATGGTTTCTGATTTAGTGCCGCCGAGCACTTGTTATTGCCTACCACATCTATGCTTTTTGCTTAAAGGGGTTCTGCACTTTGTTTTACCACCAATCAGCTGTTTGAGAAGGCAGCAGCGCTTCAGCAGCACTGCGGACTTCTCGCTGTTTACCGCTGGCCCAGTCATGTCACGACTAGTATCAACTAGCGTGACGTCACTGGACCAGCGGTAAACAGTGAGAAGGCCGCGCCGCTGCTGGAGAGCCGATGCCTTCTCAAACAGCTGATTTGCAGGGGTCCTGGGTGTCGGACCCCCGCCGATCAGATGCTGATGATCTATCCAGAGGATAGATCATCAGTTAAAATAAAGTGCAGAACCCCTTTAACTTTAATAATTAAATTTATTTTCATTTTGAGGGATATCTTTACCATTCACACGTCCGCAAAATTTTGCGGAACGGGTGCAGACCCATTCATGTTCAACGGGGCCGGAATGTGCAGTCAGCATCCGCATTTGCCACACTTCCGCATCCGTGCTTCCGTTTCCGGAAAAAAATAGAACATGTCCTATTCTTGTCCGCAATTGCAGACAAGATTTGGCATTTTCTATTATAGTGCCAGCGATGTGCGGTCCGCAAATTGCGGAATGCACATTGCCGGTGTACATGTTTTGCGGGTCATTTACGGACGTGTGAATGGACCCTCATAGTAAAATTATTAAAGGTTACGTTTTATCTTTATGTATATTCTAATGGATTGCCTTCCTTGTACAATGTTATAAAATACTAATGTTAGAAAGTATATTATAGTGCATTTGTATTGTGCGGCAGTTGTGTGCGGTTCTGCTTTGATACTGCAGGTATATAGAGGGACAAGCGTTATTGGAACAAATAATTTCTACTGGTGTGATATACCAGTCGCCCCCCAAAAATAACTGATTGAAGCAGGGTATTATATACCAATATACTTTCTTTATAGTGCATTTGGGTACTGTAAAGTGCATTTGCGCATGCGCGTACGCGAAAATTATATTGCCAATATTTTGCATTGAAAAAAGTATTAAATGGAGATCGCAAATTCGAATAATACATCTAACATGTCACTGTCCATGTTGTGGGACTATTTGTGCACTTCTAGTAATTCTTTTTGGGCTGCAAATATGAGCTGAGGGTTTTTCAGGTTCGCCTGCCATTAAAATGAATGGGACCCGCCGCGAACTTGCGGTTCGCAAACATTAGATCGCTTTCACGTGATTGTGTTCGCGAACCATCCCGGCAGATGTTCGTCCATCACTAGTGGTTGCCATAGATGTTTTGTGCTATCTGAAATTCTTAAAAAGAGATCAATCAGTGAATTTATATCTTCTGGTCAGCCAAAGATTAAGAACAAGTGCAGCAAGCCCTTGAGGAGGCGGACAAAGGATGGGAGTGGTAGTGGCTACTGTTATAGCACAGTCTATCACAGTGGCTGTCCTCACACTGTTTCTCCCTAGGGCCAGTGCAGCACAAAGAGGTGAAATATTTTTTGTCTGATCTGGGGTCTGTGGGGATTGGAGGGAAGAAGGAGGGGCACATAAATAATGAAGTCTGATCTGAGGTCTGTAGAGATTAGAGGGAGGGGCACATTAATTTTGAGGTCTGATCTGAGATCAAGGGATCAAGGGAGGCACTTGAATAATGAAGTCTGATCTGAGATCTGCTTGCATAGATCTGAGGGAAGGGGGTCACATGAATTGTGGGGTCTGATCTGAGGTCTGCAGGGATCTAAGGGAGAGACATCAATTTTGGGGTCTGATCTCAGGGTCTACAGGGATTTGAGGGAGGGGAGCACATTAATTTGGGGTTTGATCTGAGGTCTGCAGAAATCTGATGACTTAGGGGGGCACATAAATGTAGAGTTCAATCTGAAATCCATTTTAAGGGATGGTGGTGGGAGGTAGTTATATGGAGCCACTTTAATTTGGGGTCTGATCTGAGGCCTGCATTTAAGGGAAGACGTTTATAGGGGGGCACATGAATTTGGGGTCTGATCCTGGGGTCTAGTCTGGGGTTTGTATGAATTTTGAGGCAAATCTGGGGTCTGTATTGATTTTAGGGTCTAGTCTGAGGTTTGATGCCTAAGGCCTCTTTCACACGGGCGTTGCGGGAAAACGTGCGGGTACGTTGCGGGAACACCCGCAATTTTTCTGTGCGAGTGCAAAACATTGTAATGCGTTTTGCACTCGCGAGAGAAAAATTGTGCGTGTTTGGTACCCAAACCCGAACTTCTTCACAGAAGTTCGGGCTTGGGATCGATGTTCTGTAGATTGTATTATTTTCCCTTATAACATGGTTATAAGGGAAAATAATAGCATTCTGAATACAGAATGCATAGTAAAATAGCGCTGGAAGGGTTAAAAAAATAAAAATTTTAACTCACCTTAATCCACTTGCTCGCGTAGCCCGGCATCCTCTTCTGTCTTCATCTGAGCTTTGTTGTGCAGTAACAAGGACCTTTGGTGACGTCACAGTCATCACATGATCCATCACCATGGTAAAAGATCATGTGATGGATCATGTGATGACTGTGATGTCACCAAAGGTCCTTCTTACTGCACAAAGCTCAGATGAAGACAGAAGAGGGTGCCGGGCTACGCGAGCAAGTGGATTAAGGTGAGTTAAATTATTTTTTTTAACCCTTCCAGCGCAATTTGACTATGCATTCTGTATTCAGAATGCTATTATTTCCCCTTATAACCATGTTATAAGGGAAAATAATAATGATCGGGTCTCCATCCCGATCGTCTCCTAGCAACCGTGCATGAAAATCGCATCGCATCCGCACTTGCTTGCGGATGCTTGCGATTTTCACGCAACCCCATTCACTTCTATGGGGCCTGCGTTTCGTGGATTATCGCACCACAACGCACAAAGAGGAGCATGCTGCGGTTTTCACGCAATGCATAAGTGATGCGTGAAAATCACCGCTCATGTGAACAGCCCCATAGAAATGAATGGGTCGGTATTCAGTGCGGGTGCAATGCGTTCAACTCACGCATCGCATCCACGCTGAATACTCGCCCGTGTGAAAGGGGCCTAAAGTCTGCTTTGGAGCCAATTAATTTCAAGTTCTCTAGCTGTGCTCTTTTATTTTGACAGTACAGTATTTTGGGTGATTGACAGCACTGTTGGTACAGTAATATGGGCACACAGGGCAGCAGTGGGCACAGTATTGGTGGAAGCTACAGGATGGAAATTGTGGGAAGCTACAGGATGGAAATTTTAAAGGGACAGTTGTATGTGGGGTTCTTTGCTATAGAGGGTGGGGATGGACTGCAGAAGCAAGTCAAGGCAGAGGTGTAACCTGAATCTCCTGGACCCTAATGTAAAATCTGTACCTGGTCCCATCTACAGTGTGCCATTTATTAATCCTGGTATCTTCTTATATAGTAGAGGGAGTAGTACACCCCTGGTCACAGACGTCTATGCTTGATGGTATCAACTGAACTGAAATCTGTGGAGACGTCACCTGTAAGTCACTGGATTTACATTTAGTATACACTTGACAGTTTTCTATAAACCGTGTTTAAATCTCTTTATTTGAAAGTAGGGTCAGTTTGAATTGTTTCAGGGAACGAGAAATGCAATTTGCCTTCTCTGCCTAGGGCACCAACATACCCTTCTCATTAGTACAGCACTGCCAGTGATCCTGTCTCAAGTGTTCTCCTTTTTGAAAACCAAAATATGGTCAATCTAGAGATAATTAGTATAGACATGTCTCAAAACGACTGAACTATTAAAATATAAAATTGTTTATCGTGTACGGTGAAAGATGCAAAAAAAATCAAGATGGACAATGCACCATTTTTGGTCACTTAATCTCTGAAAAAAATTGGAAAAAAAAAGTGATTAAAAATGTATACACATCCCAAAATTGTATTATTGGAATATACTGATTGTCCTGCAAAAAATGAGCTCCATAAATGTAAATATGAAAAGGTTATGGGGGTTGGAATATGGCAGTTCAAAGAAAAGATCTACCGTATTTTTCGCCCTATAAGACGCACCAGCCCATGAGACGCACCTAGGTTTTAGAGGAGGAAAATAAAATAAATATATCTTCCATTACACCTCAGGTCATACCAGCAATCAGACCTCCAATATTAATCAGATCTCAGCTCACAGCCCCAATCAGACCCCCAATGTTAATCAGACCTCAGATCAGACCCTCAATGCCTCATATCAGACCCCCATATCAGCCCCCCATATCAGCCCCCCATTGTCAGCCATCATGCCCCCATGTCAGCCATAATGCCCCCATGTCAGCCATCATGCCCCATGTCAGGCATCATGCCCCCATGTCAGCCATCATGCCCCCCATATCAGCCATCAGTGCAAATAGAATTTAAAAAAAGTAACTCTCCTGCTGCTGGACGCTACCGCTCCTCACTACAAGCGCTCTCTCTCTCTCTTCTTCCTAGTTCTGTGTGCTGTGAAGGCTGCGCACAGTGAGGTAACATGGTGCGCAGCCCTGCAAAGCAGACAGCCGAGCGGAGGACCAGGAAGCAGTGATTACAGATTCTTCATCACAGTACTGTAATTGTACTGACGTGCAGAATGAAGATAATTTTTACAGCATAGGTAATGTTATAAAACCTATAAAACTATGGCAGATTTGTCTTTTTTTCCAATTCCACCCAATTTTGAATTTTCTTTCCAGCTTTCTACTACACTGTATGCAAGAGTAATTATTGCCATAAGAAAGTACAACTTGTCCCACAAAAAACAAACCCTTGTACAGAAAAATAAAATAAAAATTATGGCTCTGGGAAGACAGGGAGTAAAAAAATAAAAAAAAAAATTGGTAGGTAACTCGGAAACTCCTGTCAGCTGAATGAGAGACTGCAAACTGGGTGAAGTGTAAAAAACTGGGTAAGTGCCTAAACTGGCATATGTATTGAGCCCACTATTGTACCCTAAAGTGGGTGATCCCTTTTTTAAACCCTAAAGTATGCTACATCCCTATTGCACGATAATGTATGCAAAATGCATAATGTACCCTAAAGTACGTTTAATCCTCTGTTGTAACCTAAATTAAGTTGACTGTGGAACCACTGTGGCTTGGATTGCAAATAGTCATTCATATTTTCTGTTGGCAGTAAAATTAACTAAAACCCGGTGGAACGCTTTGGGAAATCAATTCGCCGAGAATCGAATCAGAAATCTTGGCGTTGAGGTGAGCCTACAAAAAAGCGTGACTAGTTATATATCCAACAGCAACAGTTTCTTAGACCCGTTACAAAACTGTGATCTTAAGTACATCATTAAAAGAAAGAAGAAAAAGTGGTGATGAGTTTAAAAAAATAGTGTAAAACTTATATGTCAATAGCACTAAATCTAGTTCAACCTTTCATTTTTATGTAATCACTGTGAAATTGAAAGGATCCATCAGATTAGTTGCTATGGGCACCTACGTAAGAATGAGTCTCCAGCTGCCAGCACCACCACAACACAGCCTGTAACTCTGAAAGATAACCTGCAGAACCGAAACGGGAGATCCTGCTGACATAACCTAGACCAGAGACAATCCACACCTGTCACGTTCGGGTGTGGGAGGGAAACACCACACCAAACATAGGAGGGAA
This sequence comes from Bufo gargarizans, assembly GCF_014858855.1. Classification (NCBI taxonomy): domain Eukaryota; kingdom Metazoa; phylum Chordata; class Amphibia; order Anura; family Bufonidae; genus Bufo; species Bufo gargarizans. Next base: position 100,905,426 of record NC_058085.1, read on the forward strand.
AGGGGTGAGGGAATAAGGCCTGGAAACTAGGGAAAGAAAACACATAACTTCAAGTGGCTATGGCAGCACCAGGAACTCAGCTGAGATCCACACACCAGCAATCCACAACTCAAACAGAAGCTATAAACCACATAGCATAGTGGGAGAAACAGCAATAAATAGAGAAGGTTAAATGACCATAATAGCCACACCTGGGGAAAGAAGGTGTGGCAAGCAACAGAAATGACACAGATGTCATTTGATCCAAATGAAAAACATGTCAGATCAAACCACATGTTGCCAGTCTCACCGATCTCCTGTCACTTGTCGCGGGAATGATTGTGACAGAATCCCCCCTTCTACGGGTGACCTCCGGGCACCCAGGACCGACCTTATCCGGATGAGACCTGTGAAAGGCTTTCACCAAACGACTGGCATTCAAGTCAGATGTCGATACCCACTTCCTCTCTTCTGGTCCATAACCCTTCCAGTGAACAAGATAGTGGAGAGATCTACAGAGAACTCGAGAGTCAATAATCTTAGCGATCTGGAATTCCAAACTGCCATCCACCATGACAGGAGCGGGTGGCAAGTGGGACTACTCCAAAGGTTCAACATATCTCTTCAACAAAGACACATTATGAATTTTCAGAGCCTGAGGAAGTTCAAGACGAAAAGCTACAGGATTAATAATGGCAGTGATCTTATATGGACCAATAAACCTTGGACCCAACTTCCAAGAAGAAACCTTCAACTTAATATTTCTTGACAGCCACACAAAAGGACCCACAGCTCCGGACCATTCATAGGTTTCCTGTCAGCCACACGTTTATACTTGTTGCCCATATTCATCAAGTTATTTTGAGTTTTCCGCCATATAGAAGACAATGATGATGAAAAACGTTCCTCCTCAGGGATACCAGAAGTATCCAGACTAAAGAATGCGCCAAATTGTGGGTGAAACCCATATGCCCCCAAAAATGGTAATGGACTCCTGTCTACGATTGTTTTTGGCAAACTCTGCCAAAGACAAAAACGAGGACCATTCCTCCTGGTTCTCACAGACAAAACATCTTAAGTAAGCCTCCAGACTCTGATTAGTGCGCTTTGTCTGTCCATTTGTCTGAGGATGAAAAGCAGAAGAAAAAGACAGTTTTACCGCCAGCCGAGTACAGAACGCCTTCCAAAATCTGGACACAAACTGAGTCCCACAATTCGAGACCACGTCAGAGGGAATGCCATGAAGTTTCACAATGTTGTCAACAAACACTTGCGCAAGTGTTTTAGCATTAGAAAGACCAGGCAATGCTATAAAGTGCACCATTTTACTAAAACGATCAACTACTACTAGAATAATTGTCTTTATAGACGAATTAGACAGATCAGTAATAAAATCCATAGACAAGTGAGTCCATGGTCTGGACGGTATGGGCAACGGAAGTAGAGATCCAGAAGGTTGAGTTAGCGCGTGCACAGATACTACAGGCCGACACATAGTCCTCAATAGTGTTGGGCTCGAATATTCGAATAGCGAATATTATTCGCTAATATCTGCACTTTGAGAATTCGCAAATATTTAGAATATAGATTTATTTTTCAACAGTAACCTCCTTTCTTGCTTGTGGGCCAATGGGAAGGCTGCAATGTCTTTGTTTGAGCTGAGCAACATTCCTAGCAACCAAGAACCTCCCCAGCAGCCCTTGTATGCAGTATTTTGCAGATCTGAGAGAGAAAGCAGTGTTATTGCTGTGCTCTCTGCTTTCCTGTGTCATTACATTAGATTGTTAGCTTATATATATAATACAGATAGTTAGTGGGAGATGGTCAGTGTGGGTTAGATAGTGATATACTGTAGCTGTCCAAACATAGTTCTGCTGTCCATACATACATGCTACATATATAGTGCTGTATTTATGTATGTATGCTGTGATGTCACAAATTCACGACAATACTTAGTGCACCAATCACTAATAAGTAGTCAGACCTGTTAAAATGTGAAGTTGCAAGTATTGCGCCAAAATATTTGCATCATTGGTGCCGATTTCACAATCGCAAATATATTGGAGCACTCTATTTGCATACAAAGCTATTGCAATGTTCTGCTGTGCCAACCATTTTCTCCAGTCTCAGGAAACTTCTAGAAGCTTGAAAAATGTAGCTATTGTGACCCACGCCTGTATTTCGAGCACATTACACAAATATTATATAGCTGATTTTTCGCGATCAAGAAAATAATCTCGAATTCGGGAATTCTCAAATATATGACGAATATTCTACCAAATATTTGCAAAATATTGCAAATTCGAATATTGCCCCTGCCGCTCCTCACTAGTCCTCAACACATTTAAACAACCCCGACCAACAGAATCTACGAGAGATGAGGTCGGCAGTGGATCTACTCGCAGGGTGTCCTGTAAGAACAGTACAGGGATGTTCCTCAAACACCTTATGAAGAAATTCTGATGGAACAAACAATTTCCCAGAGGGGCAAGACTAGGTTGCGTCTCCCTGAGCCTCTAACAACTTCACCTCTAGGTCAGTATATCGAGTGGATATCACATCCCCCTCCGACAGTATCAGACTCGGATTTTCAAAATCACCGCCTCCAGAAAAAATATGTGACAAGTCATCTGCCTTGACATTCTTAACCCCAGCACAATAAGTGACAATGAAATTGAATCTGGTAATAAACAAAGACCATCTGGCTTGCCTCGGGTTCAGTCGTTTAGCCGACTCCAGGTAAGACAGATTTTTGTGATCTGTGAACACCGTGATCAGATAAATCGCCCCTTCCAACCAATGATGCCACTCCTCAAAAGCCAACTTAATGCCCAGCAACCCACATTGTAATTTCTCTCTGCGGCAGAGAGTTTCTTAGAGAAAAATGCACATAGGCACCAGGTGACAAGCCTGCGATAAGACTGCTCCTACCCCCACCTCGGACGCGTCAACTTCTACAATGAAAGGTTGTGATACGTCCGGCTGCACTAATATAGGAGCAGAAGCAAAGCACTCCTTACCCGCAGAAAAAGATTGCAGCGCCAAACCAGACCACACTGAAACATCCGTCCCTTTCTTAGTCATGTCAGTTAAGGGTTTCACCACTGTAAAATAGTTCTGAATACATTTTTGGTAATAGTTGGTGAACACCAAAAACCGCATAAGAGCCTTCAGATTTTCAGGTTGATCACAGTCCAATACAGCATGGACTTTCTCTGGTTCAATTCGAAAACCTAAAGATGACAGCAGGTAGCCCCAAAATTGCAAAAACACACTTCTCTAATTTTGCATACAATTTATTATTAGAGTTGAGCGAACACCTGGATGTTCGGGTTCGAGAAGTTCGGCCGAACATCCCGGAAATGTTCGGGTTCGGGATCCGAACCCGATCCGAACTTCGTCCCGAACCCGAACCCCATTGAAGTCAATGGGGACCCGAACTTTTCGGCACTAAAAAGGCTGTAAAACAGCCCAGGAAAGAGCTAGAGGGCTGCAAAAGGCAGCAACATGTAGGTAAATCCCCTGCAAACAAATGTGGATAGGGAAATGAATTAAAATAAAAATTAAATAAATAAAAATTAACCAAAATCAATTGGAGAGAGGTTCCATAGCAGAGAATCTGGCTTCCCGTCACCCACCACTGGAACAGTCCATTCTCAGATATTTAGGCCCCGGCACCCAGGCAGAGGAGAGAGGTCCCGTAACAGAGAATCTGTCTTCATGTCAGCAGAGAATTAGTCTGCATGTCATAGCAGAGAATGAGGCTTCACGTCAGCCACCACTGCAACAGTCCATTGGCATATATTTAGGCCCAGCACCCAGGCAGAGGAGGGAGGTCCCGTAACAGAGAATCTGTCTTCATGTCAGCAGAGAATTAGTCTGCATGTCATAGCAGAGAATGAGGCTTCACGTCAGCCACCACTGCAACAGTCCATTGGCATATATTTAGGCCCAGCACACACACAGGCAGAGGAGAGAGGTCCCGTAACAGAGAATCTGGCTTCATGTCAGCAGAGAATCAGTCTGCATGTCATAGCAGAGAATGAGGCTTCACGTCAGCCACCACTGCAACAGTCCATTGGCATATATTTAGGCCCAGCACACACACAGGCAGAGGAGAGAGGTCCCGTAACAGAGGATCTGGCTTCATGTCAGCAGAGAATCAGTCTGCATGTCATAGCAGAGAATCAGGCTTCACGTCAGCCACCACTGCAACAGTCCATTGTCATAAATTTAGGCCCAGCACCCAGGCAGAGGAGAGAGGTCCCGTAACAGACAATCTGGCTTCATGTCAGCAGAGAATTAGTCTGCATGTCATAGCAGAGAATCAGGCTTCACGTCAGCCACCACTGCAACAGTCCATTGGCATATATTTAGGCCTAGCACACAGGCAGAGGAGAGAGGTCCCGTAACAGACAATCTGGCTTCATGTCAGCAGAGAATCAGTCTGCATGTCATAGCAGAGAATGAGGCTTCACGTCACCCACCACTGCAACAGTCCATTGGCATATATTTAGGCCTAGCACACAGGCAGAGCAGAGAGGTCCCGTAACAGACAATCTGGCTTCATGACAGCAGAGAATCAGTCTGCATGTCATAGCAGAGAATGAGGCTTCACGTCACCCACCACTGCAACAGTCCATTGGCATATATTTAGGCCTAGCACACAGGCAGAGCAGAGAGGTCCCGTAACAGACGATCTGGCTTCATGTCAGCAGAGAATCAGTCTGCATGTCATAGCAGAGAATGAGGCTTCACGTCAGCCACCACTGCAACAGTCCATTGGCATATATTTAGGCCCAGCACCCAGGCAGAGGAGGGAGGTCCCGTAACAGAGAATCTGTCTTCATGTCAGCAGAGAATTAGTCTGCATGTCATAGCAGAGAATGAGGCTTCACGTCAGCCACCACTGCAACAGTCCATTGTCATAAATTTAGGCCCAGCACCCAGGCAGAGGAGAGAGGTCCCGTAACAGAGAATCTGGCTTCATGTCAGCAGAGAATCAGTCTTCATATCATAGCAGAGAATCAGGCTTCACGTCACCCACCACTGTAAGAGTCAATTTTCATAAATTTAGGCCCAGAACCCAGGCAGAGGAGAAAGGTCCCGTAACAGACAATCTGGCTTCATGTCAGCAGAGAATCAGTCTTCATATCATAGCAGGGAATCAGGCTTCACGTCACCCACCACTGTAAGAGTCAATTTTCATAAATTTAGGCCCAGAACCCAGGCAGAGGAGAAAGGTCCCGTAACAGACAATCTGGCTTCATGTCAGCAGAGAATCAGTCTTCATATCATAGCAGAGAATCAGGCTTCACGTCACCCACCACTGTAAGAGTCAATTTTCATAAATTTAGGCCCAGAACCCAGGCAGAGGAGAAAGGTCCCGTAACAGACAATCTGGCTTCATGTCAGCAGAGAATCAGTCTTCATATCATAGCAGAGAATCAGGCTTCACGTCACCCACCACTGTAAGAGTCAATTTTCATAAATTTAGGCCCAGAACCCAGGCAGAGGAGAAAGGTCCCGTAACAGACAATCTGGCTTCATGTCAGCAGAGAATCAGTCTTCATATCATAGCAGAGAATCAGGCTTCACGTCACCCACCACTGTAAGAGTCAATTTTCATAAATTTAGGCCCAGAACCCAGGCAGAGGAGAAAGGTCCCGTAACAGACAATCTGGCTTCATGTCAGCAGAGAATCAGTCTTCATATCATAGCAGAGAATCAGGCTTCACGTCACCCACCACTGTAAGAGTCAATTTTCATAAATTTAGGCCCAGAACCCAGGCAGAGGAGAAAGGTCCCGTAACAGACAATCTGGCTTCATGTCAGCAGAGAATCAGTCTTCATATCATAGCAGAGAATCAGGCTTCACGTCACCCACCACTGCAACAGTCCATTGGCATATATTTAGGCCTAGCACACAGGCAGAGCAGAGAGGTCCCGTAACAGACAATCTGGCTTCATGACAGCAGAGAATCAGTCTGCATGTCATAGCAGAGAATCAGGCTTCACGTCAGCCACCACTGCAACAGTCCATTGTCATAAATTTAGGCCCAGCACCCAGGCAGAGGAGAGAGGTCCCGTAACAGACAATCTGGCTTCATGTCAGCAGAGAATTAGTCTGCATGTCATAGCAGAGAATCAGGCTTCATGTCAGCCACCACTGCAACAGTCCATTGGCATATATTTAGGCCTAGCACACAGGCAGAGGAGAGGTTCATTCAACTTTGGGTAGCATCGCAATATAATGGTAAAATGAAAATAAAAATAGGATTGAATGAGGAAGTGCCCTGGAGTCCAATAATATATGGTTATGGGGAGGTAGTTAATGTCTAATCTGGACAAGGGACGGACAGGTCCTGTGGGATCCATGCCTGGTTCATTTTTATGAACGTCAGCTTGTCCACATTGGCTGTAGACAGGCGGCTGCGTTTGTCTGTAATGACGCCCCCTGCCGTGCTGAATACACGTTCAGACAAAACGCTGGCTGCCGGGCAGGCCAGCACCTCCAAGGCATAAAAGGCTAGCTCTGGCCACGTGGACAATTTAGAGACCCAGAAGTTGAATGGGGCCGAACCATCAGTCAGTACGTGGAGGGGTGTGCACACGTACTGTTCCACCATGTTAGTGAAATGTTGCCTCCTGCTAACACGTTGCGTATCAGGTGGTGGTGCAGTTAGCTGTGGCGTGTTGACAAAAGTTTTCCACATCTCTGCCATGCTAACCCTGCCCTCAGAGGAGCTGGCCGTGACACAGCTGCCTTGGCGACCTCTTGCTCCTCCTCTGCCTTGGCCTTGGGCTTCCACTTGTTCCCCTGTGACATTTGGGAATGCTCTCAGTAGCGCGTCTACCAACGTGCGCTTGTACTCGCGCATCTTCCTATCACGCTCCAGTGCAGGAAGTAAGGTGGGCACATTGTCTTTGTAGCGTGGATCCAGCAGGGTGGCAACCCAGTAGTCCGCACAGGTTAAAATGTGGGCAACTCTGCTGTCGTTGCGCAGGCACTGCAGCATGTAGTCGCTCATGTGTGCCAGGCTGCCCAGGGATAAGGACAAGCTGTCCTCTGTGGGAGGCGTATCGTCATCGTCCTGCCTTTCCCCCCAGCCACGCACCAGTGATGGACCCGAGCTGCGTTGGGTGCCACCCCGCTGTGACCATGCTTCATCCTCATCCTCCTCCACCTCCTCCTCATCCTCGTCCTCCTTGTCCTCCAGTAGTGGGCCCTGGCTGGCCACATTTGTACCTGGCCTCTGCTGTTGCCAAAAACCTCCCTCTGAGTCACTTCGAAGAGACTGGCCTGAAAGTGCTAAAAATGACCCCTCTTCCTCCTCCTCCTCCTCCTCCTCCTGGGCCACCTCCTCTTCCATCATCGCCCTAAGTGTTTTCTCAAGGAGACATAGAAGTGGTATTGTAACGCTGATAACGGTGTCATCGCCACTGGCCATGTTGGTGGAGTACTCGAAACAGCGCAACAGGGCACACAGGTCTCGCATGGAGGCCCAGTCATTGGTGGTGAAGTGGTGCTGTTCTGTAGTGCGACTGACCCGTGCGTGCTGCAGCTGAAACTCCACTATGGCCTGCTGCTGCTCGCACAGTCTGTCCAGCATGTGCAAGGTGGAGTTCCACCTGGTGGGCACGTCGCATATGAGGCGGTGAGCGGGAAGGCCGAAGTTACGCTGTAGCGCAGACAGGCGAGCAGCAGCAGGATGTGAACGCCGGAAGCGCGAACAGACGGCCCGCACTTTATGCAGCAGCTCTGACATGTCGGGGTAGTTGTGAATGAACTTCTGCACCACCAAATTCAGCACATGCGCCAAGCAAGGGATGTGCGTCAAATTGGCTAGTCCCAGAGCTGCAACGAGATTTCGCCCATTATCACACACCACCAGGCCGGGCTTGAGGCTCACCGGCAGCAACCACTCGTCGGTCTGTTGTTCTATACCCCGCCACAACTCCTGTGCGGTGTGGGGCCTGTCCCCCAAACATATGAGTTTCAGAATGGCCTGCTGACGTTTACCCCGGGCTGTGCTGAAGTTGGTGGTGAAGGTGTGTGGCTGACTGGATGAGCAGGTGGAAGAAGAGGAGGAGGAAGCCGAGAAGGAGGAGGTGGCAACAGGAGGCAAAGAATGTTGCCCTGCGATCCTTGGCGGCGGAAGGACGTGCGCCAAACAGCTCTCCGCCTGGGGCCCAGCTGCCACTACATTTACCCAGTGTGCAGTTAGGGAGATATAGCGTCCCTGGCCGTGCTTACTGGTCCACGTATCTGTGGTTAGGTGGACCTTGCCACAGATGGCGTTGCGCAGTGCACACTTGATTTTATCGGATACTTGGTTGTGCAGGGAACTCACGGCTCTCTTGGAGAAGTAGTGCCGGCTGGGAACAACATACTGTGGGACAGCAAGCGACATGAGCTGTTTGAAGCTGTCTGTGTCCACCAGCCTAAATGACAGCATTTCATAGGCCAGTAGTTTAGAAATGCTGGCATTCAGGGCCAGGGATCGAGGGTGGCTAGGTGGGAATTTACGCTTTCTATCAAATGTTTGTGAGATGGAGAGCTGAACGCTGGCGTGTGACATGGTTGAGACGCTTGGTGACGGAGGTGGTGGTGGTGGTGTTGGTGGTACATCCCCTGTTTGCTGGGCGGCAGGTGCCAACGTTCCTCCAGAGGCGGAGGAAGAGGCCGAGGCGGCAGCAGCAGAATAGGCCGAGGCGGCAGCAGCAGAAGAGGTAGCAGGGGGAGCCTGAGTGACTTCCTTGGTTTTAAGGTGTTTACTCCACTGCAGTTCATGCTTTGCATGCAGGTGCCTGGTCATGCAGGTTGTGCTCAGGTTCAGAACGTTAATGCCTCGCTTCAGGCTCTGATGGCACAGCGTGCAAACCACTCGGGTCTTGTCGTCAGCACATTGTTTGAAGAAGTGCCATGCCAGGGAACTCCTTGAAGCTGCCTTTGGGGTGCTCGGTCCCAGATGGCGGCGGTCAGTAGCAGGCGGAGTCTCTTGGCGGCGGGTGTTCTGCTTTTGCCCACTGCTCCCTCTTTTGCTACGCTGTTGGCTCGGTCTCACCACTGCCTCTTCCTCCGAACTGTGAAAGTCAGTGGCACGACCTTCATTCCATGTGGGGTCTAGGACCTCATCGTCCCCTGCATCGTCTTCCACCCAGTCTTGATCCCTGACCTCCTGTTCAGTCTGCACACTGCAGAAAGACGCAGCAGTTGGCACCTGTGTTTCGTCATCATCAGAGACATGCTGAGGTGGTATTCCCATGTCCTCATCATCAGGAAACATAAGTGGTTGTGCGTCAGTGCATTCTATGTCTTTCACCGCTGGGGAAGGGCTAGGTGGATGCCCTTGGGAAACCCTGCCAGCGGAGTCTTCAAACAGCATAAGAGACTGCTGCATAACTTGAGGCTGAGACAGTTTCCCTGGTATGCATGGGGGTGATGTGACAGACTGATGGGGTTGGTTTTCAGGCGCCATCTGTGCGCTTTCTGCAGAAGACTGGGTGGGAGATAATGTGAACGTGCTGGATCCACTGTCGGCCACCCAATTGACTAATGCCTGTACCTGCTCAGGCCTTACCATCCTTAGAACGGCATTGGGCCCCACCATATATCGCTGTAAATTCTGGCGGCTACTGGGACCTGAGGTAGTTGGTACACTAGGACGTGTGGATGTGGCAGAACGGCCACGTCCTCTCCCAGCACCAGAGGGTCCACTAACACCACCACGACCATGTCCACGTCCGCGTCCCTTACTAGATGTTTTTCTCATTGTTATGGTTCACCACAACAACAAATATATTATTTGGCCCAATGTATTGTATTCAAATTCAGCGGGATATAAATTTGAGGCCTAGTATTTAGGCGCTGGGTGACCGGTATGGATTTAGTGACAGAATTAGACTTGGAAATGCACAGAAGCGTGTGTGTGAAGTTATTCTGAATGACCCTATGTGCACCTTCAATATGATCTACCCTTTTAGGGATAGATTTCAAATAGCTCTGATATAGCAGAAACGACTAAATTATGAAATTGCTAAATTGGGAATTGTATTTCAACCCAGAACAAAAAATGTGCTTTGACGGACACTAAATAACTTTCCCAGCCACAACAGGACAGCGGTAACGAGAGATTTAGCGGGATATAAATTTGAGGCCTAGTATTTAGGCGCTGGGTGACAGGTATGGGTTTAGTGACAGAATTAGATTTGGAAATGCACAGTAGCGGGTGTGTGAAGTTATTCTGAATGACCCTATGTGCACCTTGAATATTATATACCCTTTTAGGGATAGATTTCAAATAGCTCTGATATAGCAGAAACCACTAAATTATGAAATTGCTAAATTGGGAATTGTATTTCAACCCAGAACAAGAAATGTGCTTGAACGGACACTAAATAACTCGCCCAGCTACAGCACTAAGGACAGATTTAGCGGGATATAAATTTGAGGCCTAGTATTTAGGCGCTGCGTGACAGGTATGGGTTTAGTGCCAGAATTAGACTTGGAAATACACAGTAGCGGGTGTGTGTGAAGTTATTCTGAATGACCCAATGTGCACCTTGAATATTATATACCCTTTTAGGGATAGATTTCAAATAGCTCTGATATAGCAGAAACCACTAAATTATGAAATTGCTAAATTGGGAATTGTATTTCAACCCAGAACAAGAAATGTGCTTGAACGGACACTAAATAACTCGCCCAGCTACAGCACTAAGGACAGATTTAGCGGGATATAAATTTGAGGCCTAGTATTTAGGCGCTGGGTGACAGGTATGGGTTTAGTGCCAGAATTAGACTTGGAAATACACAGTAGCGGGTGTGTGTGAAGTTATTCTGAATGACCCAATGTGCACCTTGAATATTATATACCCTTTTAGGGATAGATTTCAAATAGCTCTGATATAGCAGAAACCACTAAATTATGAAATTGCTAAATTGGGAATTGTATTTCAACCCAGAACAAGAAATGTGCTTGAACGGACACTAAATAACTCGCCCAGCTACAGCACTAAGGACAGATTTAGCGGGATATAAATTTGAGGCCTAGTATTTAGGCGCTGGGTGACAGGTATGGGTTTAGTGCCAGAATTAGACTTGGAAATACACAGTAGCGGGTGTGTGTGAAGTTATTCTGAATGACCCAATGTGCACCTTGAATATTATATACCCTTTTAGGGATAGATTTCAAATAGCTCTGATATAGCAGAAACCACTAAATTATGAAATTGCTAAATTGGGAATTGTATTTCAACCCAGAACAAGAAATGTGCTTGAACGGACACTAATAACTCGCCCAGCTACAGCACTAAGGACAGATTTAGCGGGATATAAATTTGAGGCCTAGTATTTAGGCGCTGGGTGACAGGTATGGGTTTAGTGCCAGAATTAGACTTGGAAATACACAGTAGCGGGTGTGTGTGAAGTTATTCTGAATGACCCAATGTGCACCTTGAATATTATATACCCTTTTAGGGATAGATTTCAAATAGCTCTGATATAGCAGAAACCACTAAATTATGAAATTGCTAAATTGGGAATTGTATTTCAACCCAGAACAAGAAATGTGCTTGAACGGACACTAAATAACTCGCCCAGCTACAGCACTAAGGACAGATTTAGCGGGATATAAATTTGAGACCTAGTATTTAGGCGCTGGGTGACAGGTATGGGTTTAGTGCCAGAATTAGACTTGGAAATACACAGTAGCGGGTGTGTGTGAAGTTATTCTGAATGACCCAATGTGCACCTTGAATATTATATACCCTTTTAGGGATAGATTTCAAATAGCTCTGATATAGCAGAAACCACTAAATTATGAAATTGCTAAATTGGGAATTGTATTTCAACCCAGAACAAGAAATGTGCTTGAACGGACACTAAATAACTCGCCCAGCTACAGCACTAAGGACAGATTTAGCGGGATATAAATTTGAGGCCTAGTATTTAGGCGCTGCGTGACAGGTATGGGTTTAGTGACAGAATTAGACTTGGAAATACACAGTAGCGGGTGTGTGTGAAGTTATTCTGAATGACCCAATGTGCACCTTGAATATTATATACCCTTTTAGGGATAGATTTCAAATAGCTCTGATATAGCAGAAACCACTAAATTATGAAATTGCTAAATTGGGAATTGTATTTCAACCCAGAACAAGAAATGTGCTTGAACGGACACTAAATAACTCGCCCAGCTACAGCACTAAGGACAGATTTAGCGAGATATAAATTTGAGGCCTAGTATTTAGGCGCTGCGTGACAGGTATGGGTTTAGTGCCAGAATTAGACTTGGAAATACACAGTAGCGGGTGTGTGTGAAGTTATTCTGAATGACCCAATGTGCACCTTGAATATTATATACCCTTTTAGGGATAGATTTCAAATAGCTCTGATATAGCAGAAACCACTAAATTATGAAATTGCTAAATTGGGAATTGTATTTCAACCCAGAACAAGAAATGTGCTTGAACGGACACTAAATAACTCGCCCAGCTACAGCACTAAGGACAGATTTAGCGGGATATAAATTTGAGGCCTAGTATTTAGGCGCTGGGTGACAGGTATGGGTTTAGTGCCAGAATTAGACTTGGAAATACACAGTAGCGGGTGTGTGTGAAGTTATTCTGAATGACCCAATGTGCACCTTGAATATTATATACCCTTTTAGGGATAGATTTCAAATAGCTCTGATATAGCAGAAACCACTAAATTATGAAATTGCTAAATTGGGAATTGTATTTCAACCCAGAACAAGAAATGTGCTTGAACGGACACTAAATAACTCGCCCAGCTACAGCACTAAGGACAGATTTAGCGGGATATAAATTTGAGACCTAGTATTTAGGCGCTGGGTGACAGGTATGGGTTTAGTGCCAGAATTAGACTTGGAAATACACAGTAGCGGGTGTGTGTGAAGTTATTCTGAATGACCCAATGTGCACCTTGAATATTATATACCCTTTTAGGGATAGATTTCAAATAGCTCTGATATAGCAGAAACCACTAAATTATGAAATTGCTAAATTGGGAATTGTATTTCAACCCAGAACAAGAAATGTGCTTGAACGGACACTAAATAACTCGCCCAGCTACAGCACTAAGGACAGATTTAGCGGGATATAAATTTGAGGCCTAGTATTTAGGCGCTGCGTGACAGGTATGGGTTTAGTGACAGAATTAGACTTGGAAATACACAGTAGCGGGTGTGTGTGAAGTTATTCTGAATGACCCAATGTGCACCTTGAATATTATATACCCTTTTAGGGATAGATTTCAAATAGCTCTGATATAGCAGAAACCACTAAATTATGAAATTGCTAAATTGGGAATTGTATTTCAACCCAGAACAAGAAATGTGCTTGAACGGACACTAAATAACTCGCCCAGCTACAGCACTAAGGACAGATTTAGCGGGATATAAATTTGAGGCCTAGTATTTAGGCGCTGCGTGACAGGTATGGGTTTAGTGCCAGAATTAGACTTGGAAATACACAGTAGCGGGTGTGTGTGAAGTTATTCTGAATGACCCAATGTGCACCTTGAATATTATATACCCTTTTAGGGATAGATTTCAAATAGCTCTGATATAGCAGAAACCACTAAATTATGAAATTGCTAAATTGGGAATTGTATTTCAACCCAGAACAAGAAATGTGCTTGAACGGACACTAAATAACTCGCCCAGCTACAGCACTAAGGACAGATTTAGCGGGATATAAATTTGAGGCCTAGTATTTAGGCGCTGGGTGACAGGTATGGGTTTAGTGCCAGAATTAGACTTGGAAATACACAGTAGCGGGTGTGTGTGAAGTTATTCTGAATGACCCAATGTGCACCTTGAATATTATATACCCTTTTAGGGATAGATTTCAAATAGCTCTGATATAGCAGAAACCACTAAATTATGAAATTGCTAAATTGGGAATTGTATTTCAACCCAGAACAAGAAATGTGCTTGAACGGACACTAAATAACTCGCCCAGCTACAGCACTAAGGACAGATTTAGCGGGATATAAATTTGAGGCCTAGTATTTAGGCGCTGGGTGACAGGTATGGGTTTAGTGCCAGAATTAGACTTGGAAATACACAGTAGCGGGTGTGTGTGAAGTTATTCTGAATGACCCAATGTGCACCTTGAATATTATATACCCTTTTAGGGATAGATTTCAAATAGCTCTGATATAGCAGAAACCACTAAATTATGAAATTGCTAAATTGGGAATTGTATTTCAACCCAGAACAAGAAATGTGCTTGAACGGACACTAAATAACTCGCCCAGCTACAGCACTAAGGACAGATTTAGCGGGATATAAATTTGAGGCCTAGTATTTAGGCGCTGGGTGACAGGTATGGGTTTAGTGCCAGAATTAGACTTGGAAATACACAGTAGCGGGTGTGTGTGAAGTTATTCTGAATGACCCAATGTGCACCTTGAATATTATATACCCTTTTAGGGATAGATTTCAAATAGCTCTGATATAGCAGAAACCACTAAATTATGAAATTGCTAAATTGGGAATTGTATTTCAACCCAGAACAAGAAATGTGCTTGAACGGACACTAAATAACTCGCCCAGCTACAGCACTAAGGACAGATTTAGCGGGATATAAATTTGAGACCTAGTATTTAGGCGCTGGGTGACAGGTATGGGTTTAGTGCCAGAATTAGACTTGGAAATACACAGTAGCGGGTGTGTGTGAAGTTATTCTGAATGACCCAATGTGCACCTTGAATATTATATACCCTTTTAGGGATAGATTTCAAATAGCTCTGATATAGCAGAAACCACTAAATTATGAAATTGCTAAATTGGGAATTGTATTTCAACCCAGAACAAGAAATGTGCTTGAACGGACACTAAATAACTCGCCCAGCTACAGCACTAAGGACAGATTTAGCGGGATATAAATTTGAGGCCTAGTATTTAGGCGCTGCGTGACAGGTATGGGTTTAGTGACAGAATTAGACTTGGAAATACACAGTAGCGGGTGTGTGTGAAGTTATTCTGAATGACCCAATGTGCACCTTGAATATTATATACCCTTTTAGGGATAGATTTCAAATAGCTCTGATATAGCAGAAACCACTAAATTATGAAATTGCTAAATTGGGAATTGTATTTCAACCCAGAACAAGAAATGTGCTTGAACGGACACTAAATAACTCGCCCAGCTACAGCACTAAGGACAGATTTAGCGGGATATAAATTTGAGGCCTAGTATTTAGGCGCTGGGTGACAGGTATGGGTTTAGTGCCAGAATTAGACTTGGAAATACACAGTAGCGGGTGTGTGTGAAGTTATTCTGAATGACCCAATGTGCACCTTGAATATTATATACCCTTTTAGGGATAGATTTCAAATAGCTCTGATATAGCAGAAACCACTAAATTATGAAATTGCTAAATTGGGAATTGTATTTCAACCCAGAACAAGAAATGTGCTTGAACGGACACTAAATAACTCGCCCAGCTACAGCACTAAGGACAGATTTAGCGGGATATAAATTTGAGGCCTAGTATTTAGGCGCTGGGTGACAGGTATTGGTTTAGTGCCAGAATTAGACTTGGAAATACACAGTAGCGGGTGTGTGTGAAGTTATTCTGAATGACCCAATGTGCACCTTGAATATTATATACCCTTTTAGGGATAGATTTCAAATAGCTCTGATATAGCAGAAACCACTAAATTATGAAATTGCTAAATTGGGAATTGTATTTCAACCCAGAACAAGAAATGTGCTTGAACGGACACTAAATAACTCGCCCAGCTACAGCACTAAGGACAGATTTAGCGGGATATAAATTTGAGGCCTAGTATTTAGGCGCTGGGTGACAGGTATGGGTTTAGTGCCAGAATTAGACTTGGAAATACACAGTAGCGGGTGTGTGTGAAGTTATTCTGAATGACCCAATGTGCACCTTGAATATTATATACCCTTTTAGGGATAGATTTCAAATAGCTCTGATATAGCAGAAACCACTAAATTATGAAATTGCTAAATTGGGAATTGTATTTCAACCCAGAACAAGAAATGTGCTTGAACGGACACTAAATAACTCGCCCAGCTACAGCACTAGGGACAGATTTAGCGGGATATAAATTTGAGGCCTAGTATTTAGGCGCTGGGTGACAGGTATGGGTTTAGTGCCAGAATTAGACTTGGAAATACACAGTAGCGGGTGTGTGTGAAGTTATTCTGAATGACCCAATGTGCACCTTGAATATTATATACCCTTTTAGGGATAGATTTCAAATAGCTCTGATATAGCAGAAACCACTAAATTATGAAATTGCTAAATTGGGAATTGTATTTCAACCCAGAACAAGAAATGTGCTTGAACGGACACTAAATAACTCGCCCAGCTACAGCACTAGGGACAGATTTAGCTGGATATAAATTTGAGGCCTAGTATTTAGGCGCTGCGTGACAGGTATGGGTTTAGTGCCAGAATTAGACTTGGAAATACACAGTAGCGGGTGTGTGTGAAGTTATTCTGAATGACCCAATGTGCACCTTGAATATTATATACCCTTTTAGGGATAGATTTCAAATAGCTCTGATATAGCAGAAACCACTAAATTATGAAATTGCTAAATTGGGAATTGTATTTCAACCCAGAACAAGAAATGTGCTTGAACGGACACTAAATAACTCGCCCAGCTACAGCACTAGGGACAGATTTAGCTGGATATAAATTTGAGGCCTAGTATTTAGGCGCTGGGTGACCGGTATGGATTTAGTGACAGAATTAGACTGGGATATGGCCAAAAAATAAACAGACTATTGCTGGTTAAATGCACTTGGTGTGACAGCTTCACCCTGATGTAGGCTTTAGCCAAAAAACAACCACACCATTGAGGGTTAAATGCACTTGGTGACAGGCGCAGCTTGCCCCTGATTTAGTATATGGCCAAAAAATGAACAGACTATTGCTGGTTAAATGCACTTGGTGTGACAGCTTCACCCTGATGTAGGCTTTAGCCAAAAAACAACCACACCATTGAGGGTTAAATGCACTTGGTGACAGGCGCAGCTTGCCCCTGATTTTGTATATGGCCAAAAAATGAACAGACTATTGCTGGTTAAATGCACTTGGTGTGACAGCTTCACCCTGATGTAGGCTTTAGCCAAAAAACAACCACACCATTGAGGGTTAAATGCACTTGGTCGCAGCTTGTGCTGGCGCACCACAAGACACAAAATGGCCGCCGATCACCCCAGAAAAATGTGACTGACAAACGGTCTGTGCAGCCTAAAAACAGTGAGCAATTGAGGATCAGCAGCTCAATGATCCACAGCTGCAGATCGATCAGTTAATCAAGTCCTTTGGAGGAGTTAATCTGCCTAATCTCGCCCTACTGTCGCAGCCGCAACCTCTCCCTACGCTAATCAGAGCAGAGTGACGGGCGGCGCTATGTGACTCCAGCTTAAATAGAGGCTGGGTCACATGGTGCTCTGGCCAATCACAGCCATGCCAATAGTAGGCATGGCTGTGATGGCCTCTTGGGGCAAGTAGTATGACGCTTGTTGATTGGCTGCTTTGCAGCCTTTCAAAAAGCGCCAAGAAAGCGTCACAAAAGCGCGAAGAAAGCGACGAACACCGAACCCGAACCCGGACTTTTACGAAAATGTCCGGGTTCGGGTCCGTGTCACGGACACCCCAAAATTCGGTACGAACCCGAACTATACAGTTCGAGTTCGCTCATCCCTATTTATTATCTCTTAGGATCTTTAACACCTGTCTAACGTGATCCTGATGAGTCTCCATGTCTGGAGAATAAATTAGTATGTCATCCAAATACACGACAACACACCTCTCCACCAGGTGATGAAAAATGCTGGAAAACAGCATGAGCATTGATTAACCCAAAAGGCATGACCAGGTTCTCAAAGTGACCCTCTGGGATATTGAATGCAGTCTTCCATTTATCCCCTTCCTTGATCCTGACCAGATTATATGCCCCTCTTAAGTCCAACTTGGAGAACACCTTGGCATCAACAATCTGGTTAAACAAATCAGGAATCAAAGGAAGGGGGTAAGGATCACGGACAGTAATCCGATCCGTCCTTTTTTTTAACAAAGAAAAACCCTGCTGCCACTGGAGATTTGAAAGGTCTTATGTGTCCATAAGCCAAACTCTCGGTAATATACTCTCTCATGGCCGTTCTTTCGGGTCCAGAAAGGTTATACAACCTAGATTTGGGCAACTTAGCTCTGGAAATAAGGTTGATAGGACAATCATATTCCCGATGCTTAGGTAAATCCTGGCATCCACTTTCAGAAAATACATCGGCAAAATCAGATATAAAAGAGGGTAATGTTTTAGTGGTTAAAGCAGAAAAAGATGTATTCAGACAATTGTCAATGCAAAAATCACCCCAATCCAGAATCTGTCTAGCTTGCCGATTGATGGTTAGATTGTGCTTGCTTAACCAGGGTAAACCCAGAACCAACGGTGCAGGTAGACCCTCCAACACAAAACATAAGATGAATTCCTGATGAAAGTCACCCACTCTTAAATCGGATGTCATGCACCATCTGAGATAAACACTTCTGAGTTAGAGGTGCAGAATCAATAGCAAAGTATGCACTTGGAGACAACCTGTGCATACGGATAAACTGAGCATCAATTAGGTTCACCCCTGCCCCACTGTCGAGAAACACATCAATCCCCACAGTTTTGGACTCTAGCGCCACCTCTGCAGTCAGGAGAAATCGGGTACTACCAAAGACAAATGCACGTTCTCTGACTCTCCTCTCACCCCTCCAAGAGTCAGATGGGAATTAGACATCCCCCTTTTTTATTTATTTTTTACGCGGAATGCATGGACATACATCGATAAAATGTCTCTTCCTACGACTAATACACCTAAAAGCGATCTAGGAGTAGCTCCCCCTAACTGCTTGGGTTAGTCCTCAGACATAAACCCAGGAGTATTTTCACCCAAAGTGTCAGAGGAAGATGATATGTTATGTCATAGTACGTCCTGAGAGTGGGGGCCCCTATATCTCTCTCTCAGGCGACTATCAATGCGTACTGCAAAAGACATAGTGGCTTCCAAAGACTCAGGATTCTTATGAAAGGCCAAAGTGTCCTTCAGCCTCTCTGATAATCACTGACAAAACTGACCACGGAGAGCCGGATTGTTCCACTCAGTATCCGTAGCCCACCTCCTAAACTCAGAGCAATAGATCTCAGCAGAACGCTCTCCCTAACGAAGGCCACGTAGCTTGGTCTCTGCCAGGAAAGAGCAATTCGGGTCATCATAGATAAGACCCAGAGC
This sequence comes from Bufo gargarizans, assembly GCF_014858855.1. Lineage (NCBI taxonomy): Eukaryota > Metazoa > Chordata > Amphibia > Anura > Bufonidae > Bufo > Bufo gargarizans. The sequence goes on from NC_058085.1 coordinate 100,924,701, forward strand.
TTTGAAAAATTCATCCCCCAACTGGAAAGAAAAAGCCCATGACTGAGCGTCCCTTTTAAGCAAAGAAATAACCACACCCACTCTCTGAATCTCACCCCCAGATGAGTGTGGACGTAGCCCAAAATACAATTTGCATGCCTCCCTAAACAAAATGAAATTATCACTTCCCCCAGAGAATCTGTCTGGGAGGGCAACTTTAGGCTCAAGAAAGGCCTTGTAACCACCACTAGGATCAGCAGCCTGAGGTCTCTGGATCTGCGAGATGGTCGTGCGGAGGTCAACTACCTCCAAAGATAGCCCCTGCAGCTGTCTGGCCAGTGCAGCAATAGGATCCATGGCTGTACTGAAACATGCAAAAATATGACGGTTTTGTCGGTTTATAATGTCACGTTCGGGTGTGGGAGGAAAACACCACACCAAACATAGGAGGGAAAGGGGTGAGGGAATAAGGCCTGAAAACTAGGGAAAGAAAACCCTTAACTTCAAGTGGCTATGGCAGCACCAGGAACTAAGCCGAGATCCACACACCAGAAATCCACAACTCAAACAGAAGCTATAAACTGCATAGCATAGTAGGAGAAACAACAATAAATAGCCACACCTTGGGAAAGAAGGTGTGGAAAGCACCAGAAACAACACAGACGTCATTTTATCCAAACAGAAAACATGTCAGATCAAACCACGTGTTGCCAGACATACTGTATCTGCGAGACCACAAGAGCCAATGGAGGTGTATCAATATATAGAGCATTGGAATTTCACGCACTTTGTCCTCCACCACTTAAAGTTTTAGTGATGCTTGTGGGTATGCTACTTTGATTTTCAAATTTCAAGGGCCTTGTTCTTTCTCTTGCCGTGGTGTCACAGTGCAATTACAACTGCTTATCCAATTTACTGGAATGGGAAGAGCAGTTACACTGCACCACTGCAAGTAAGACTGATTCCCAGGGGGGTGCTAGGAGTCTGATGCTCGCAAAATTATATTGAAGAGTGGTCTAGAGGATAGACCATTAATATCTTCTTACTATAAAAACCCATTAATTACTTCTGTTGTTCTTTAAGTTGTGCAGGAAAACATAAATAATAGGGGGGGGGGGGTGTTTTACACTGGTCTTTTATATTCCTTGCACTGCTGGATTATGTGCCTAATTTATGAAAATGTGCATATGCAATGAGCCCCTGAGGATCCAGAGCAGAGGATAGGTGTCGCCTTGATGATAACATGTTGCGGTGTACTCACTCAGGCTGTGGGCTCCTGCTTGATGGCAGTTTGGGGTGCTCTTGATGTTAAATGTCCATGTGTGTGCAAGGCAGGGCATGAGATAATGCAATGGCCCGGGTGTGTCAGTGATCAGGCTAGAAAGAAGTTGTAGTTGTAGTACATCCAGCAATTATCTGTACACGATGCATATTCCACCCAGATGTTGAAACATGAGCTAAGTAAGTACAGTAATTGGAAACTGTGAGGGATATGGATTATTATTTACTGTCAGCCATGTTCCCACACCCACCATCTGCTGAAAGGTAGCAGAGATAGTGAGCTCCACAGGGGGGCCCTGCTTCAAAGCCCAGCCAACTGGCAGATAACCTCTTGCAGGCCACCTTTGTTAACAAGTTCTCACCTCCATTCAGCCAGCTAGGAACCCAGATAATGTAACAGTCTAGGCTATTCCCCAGTTCAATGCACATTATCAGACATCACGGAACCGGCGATTTATAAGGAATTATAAACTGCCTGTCCAAACCAGATGCATATTTGTGTCCTTGTAGCCACGATGAACATGCCCATGGTCATAGCTTGGTGGTGGGATGCCAGGGAGGGGAGATATACATATCTCCCCACAGAAACCAAATAACGGCACTAAGCTTTGACTCTACTGGTAGCCTGAACCCAGGCAGATCCATTGGTCCCAGAACCCCCTCCCTGCGACATTCTGGTCTGGAGCCATGAGCCCTAATTGGTTTTGTCATGTGCTGACAGCCCAGTAGAGGGGGGTGGACTCTTCCCAGTGGCCAGCTACAGGTTAAAAGGCTTGTGCCAGCACGCGGGCGTGTCTTTTCTCTGAAGGAGGGTCACATCGTGCCATGTGTTTAGAGGGACCTGCAACCTGCTGACATCACTGCCCTCCATGTGACTACAGCAAAGGACTCATCACAACCCAAAAGGACTTATCCATCTGGTAAACTGACTTTTTCTTTGTTTAATCCTGTTTGTACCATACCACCTGTATTTGTAACCTCATACCACTGTATATATCCTTGTGTGTATAGTGTATTGTCTAGTAAGCCCTTAACAGGAGGAATCTGTGAAAACTGTACCAAGACTGACCCTACCCGCCCCTCCAGGAGGGTGTAACGTCACACCTTGGTAACCAGTGTTGACCTCAAGTGGGTACGACCTCAAGTGACCAGACGTAGTTGACCTCAAGTGGGTACGAGGGGTCGTATCCCGCACAGAAACAATGATCCTCAGATTACTCTTTCTCTCAGTCTCTAGTACTGGATTTGTTTGCTACCAACTGTAATCTGTCACAATGTCCACAATTCGTATAGCAGCATGCAGTTCCAATAATATGACTGGCCAAATTGTACCCGAAGTGTGCCTGGTGTCATTAATTATATTCCTCCTCTGCAGCAGGACCTGAGAATACTGTAGGCTGATCATCTTGAAGACTAAAATGTTGTAGCTCTTGAATCCATTACTCTGGGAGGTTCAACTGGAACTAGTGGGAGGGGCAAGTCCACATCCAGATTGGGATGGACCAGAAAGTTCCAGATTGGGATGGACCAGAAAAGTTAACTCTGGCCATGTCTCTGGGTGTGTCACATTACATAGCAGTGTATAACATAACATTAGAGTACAGTACATTGCCAAACAATTGCAGATACCCCAGAACTGGGGTACTGCACATGGCTTGTCTAAATTAGACACATCTTCTAGCAGTCCAGGGGCTTAAACTGAAAGTTACTGGCATGGGGAAAATACCCCCAAAAGTGCTTGATTAAAAAAAAAAAAAAATTTCATGTTCTTATTTTTTTAAGAGTTGGCATAAAATTACATTTCAGACAATCCCCAAACTGACTGAGAAGAGAAACATTTGCTAAGTAGTTCAACCATGAATAACCAAATCCAGTTTCTACACTGATACTACAGTTCATGAAAGTACAAAATGTATCCATGTCAGGCAGTGACTTCAGTCTAAGGACAGCAGATGTCTGTATCCCATGAGACAGTAGAATATACATGGCTATTATCAATGTCACTAGATGCAAACATCTGTTTATTTTTTATCATTTGACTTTGATTTTTTACATGCTTTATAGATTTAGCTTCAGAAACCCCAAATGATTAGCTGTTATTGCTGGAAGAAGCCACAAATAGTCATGTAGTATTACATGCTGGTCATTCCAGTAAATGGCTGACCATGTTAAGACATAGAGGGGCTGATTATTTTCCCCTCCATGATATCCATATGGATCTCCATATATACAGTACATTATGGAAAATTGCTTTCTGCCAATAGCTGTAGATCAGGAAGTGATGTCAGAATGGTGGGGCATCTCTTGGCAAACTCTGCTGTTCAGCTTAGTAACAACAGACCCCCTCCCCCTACTCGCTGGGTTCTGGCTTCTTTAGTCCCCTGCTGCCACTGATGCACTCCAGTCCTTGCTTGTAAATGTTTGGTTTGACAGGTATCACGTTTGCTACTTCAACCAATGACCGGCCCCAGCAGTGACGTGTCCCCTTTAAGTCACCTCACTGGGTCACCTCATTGACCGCAGCATGACCCCCATCAAATTGAAAGCTTGTGAGTGGGGACTGGTTCACATCAATGGTAGTGGAGAACTGAAGGAGATGGAACCCAGGCAAGCAGGTGAGGAGCAGGTAAGTATACTTAATTCTACAGGTCTGGCAAAAAGGGGGGCTCTGTCAGAAAGGCCACCCCTTTAAGGACCTATAGTGTTCAGAGCACTTAAAAATCTTGCATTTTGAAGACTAGCCTGAGATCATTAAAATCCCTAGTAAGTTGTTTTCATTATTCATTTTTAGTTTTCCAAAAACAATCATACAAATGGAATATTTTATACAACAACTTCCAATCAGTACTTTAACCAAGGACAACATCTGCATGGAGTTTGTATGTTCTTTCCATGTTTACTCCAGGTACTATGGTTTCCTCCCACACTCCAGGGACTAGAAATTAGATTGTGAGCCTCATTGGGGACAGTGTGATGCTAATGTCTGTGAAGCGCTGCAGAATATTGTAGTGCTACATGCGTAAAATAAATAAAATAAATAAGCTCCTCAATAAGAACAATATGAAGATATGAAAAAAACATACGGAAAGCTGTATATGGGTTCCGTTATAAGTTGACAGGACCATTTTTTTCTGTCATTTATAACAGAACCAACTGTAACCGTTATTTTTCCCCATAGACATGTATTAGGATGGATCAAAAAGAAATGCCTCTTACAGGCTAGGCTCCACTTTGCATTCTGTCCTAAAATTCTATTATATTTACGTAAAAATGGAGAAGCCAAGCTTGAATAGAGGTGGGGGGGGGGGGTTAGACATCTATTGTCTGCCACATACAATGCTGTCTTGACACCTTTTTCTGGGAAGTCTTTATCACCTACTGACTCCAATTAGGATAATTGAATCAACACCTTTGACCCAATGCTGGGTATAATTACCAGATGTGGATTCAGTTACATATTTATTCCCAGAATTTTTGTACAATCACTCAGAATTGAGAAAGCTCGTTGGAAGAGCGAGTGAAACGTTTTCAAGAAATCTACAGTACGTCCAGTTGCCTTGATTTATTCTTTACAGATATATTATATTTAGTTTTAAAGGAATCTATATCAGAATTCCATAATGTCAATGCGAACCCACCCTTTGGAAGTTAAATGACTTTGGTTGGTCCATTTTGCTAATTATGAAAATGTTGAAACACTAGACTTAAAGGATGCTCACCACCAGCTGTACTGGAGCCTGGCCCGCTGATCACCCGTGCTAAACATACGGGCTCTGACCCATTTAAAACTACGGGATTCTGTCTAGCAGCATATCTGAAAAGGTTTATATTTGAAATATATAAGCAGAACTCTGTTCACAAGGAAATATCTCACTAACTTTATAGCCACTTGTAGTTTTATTTTATTTTTTACTAATAATGCGAGAGCTCCGCATTTAGGAACCTGGATCATCTAATGTATTAAATTGTATATATAAGGTTTTAATAATATATGAATTGTATAGTATTCTTTGTGTAGAAATCTTTAGAACTTATAGACTTTTGTATGTATAGGGAGGATTTAATAGAAGTCGCAAATAAATTACTGTGAGCCAGCCAATTTTATTCTGCTAATTATGAAAATGTGCCTGGAGTTTGATTTTAAACCAATGTAAAGTAAGTAGGCACATAAAGAACTTATGTACAAGATCGAGACACATCTATACAGCTGAGCTCCAGGGATACACAGTATGTGTAGGATGACAATTCATTCTAGACTGCAGGAATCAGATATCAGACGCCCCAACAAAACATATGAACATTTGCATTTATGTAGATCTTTTCTTTTATATAAAGGAGTTGTTATTTATAGTAGAGTGTGGGATTAGATAATTGTTCTTAAGTAGTTTGATCTTGTAAATCCTATATTACACCAAACGTATGTTTATTTTCTCAGTTGTTGAAAACATTGGAAGGGAAATATAAATTTGTAATAACTTTTTAACTGTTGATAAAATCCCACATTCTCACATTCTGATTTTGCAACCATCAAAAGCTTCTATTGACTTGATGCTGTAGTGTAGTGGCCATGAGCTCTACTATCTGCTATGAAATAATACTATCCTATCATCTATGCTGTTTAGGTAAAAATAGCAATGCTGCTGTTTGCATGGCTCCAGCTTAAAGGGACCTACCTGTCATCAACTTTGTGCTGTCCATACTAACGGCAGTATAAAGTAGAGACAGGTGAGATGATTTCAGCGGTCTGTCATTTATAAGTTCAAAGTAAGTGGTTGCCGAGAACCAACATCACAATCATTGCAGACTGGGCCTGGAAAAGAGTCCCGGCCACCTGAGAAGAGTCCTGGTTATTCATGAATTCCTGCTCTCCTGCCCACCTGCTGATGTCTGACAGCCTTCTACCTAGTTTTCTCCCTTTCCCTAGGAGAGATCTGGCAATCATCAGCAGATGGGTGAGAGAGCAGGAGATTATGGATAACCAGGACTCTTCTCAAGTAGATTTGACTCTTCTCAAGGCCTGGGCTGCAATGATTATGATGCTGGTTCTCGGCAACCACTTACTTTTAGCTCATGAGTGACACACCGCTGAAATTTGCTTTTCTGTCACTAGTTTATGCTGCACTCAGTGAGGTCAACATAAGGTGGATGACAGGTTCCCTTTAATGCCCATAACATGGGGGGCCCATTTCTGTCTTTACTAGTCTAGTAATCAGCAAGTAATTTCTTGACCACAATTTTTGTCAGTATGCAGATTTATTTCTTTTTGCACTGAACAAAAGTATTACTATCATTTTTTTTATGATTGCTTGTGTTTTTAGCTGGTAGGAGATTGAGGTGTGGGCCGGGGCTTTGCTAAAAGACCAGTCTCAACACGCCTAGTCTTTCAGCCATAGACTAGATTCGATTACTAGATTGATGTTTGGTGTATGATAAAGATGCAGTTTAATGATCACAATTCTTCATGTATTTGTAAAGGATGAATGATGCAATTGTCAGGTGCAACGGTGCAAATGACATCCTCCAGCAAGCAATGCATCTATAGGGAGCTGAATTATCATGGTAGTGATCACTCGTCCCAATGCAGAGGAGATGATTGTTGCATTTAAATGCAGCTTGCACCTCTGCTCACAATCAGGCAATTATTGTGAATGTTCACTTTGTTACCGATTATTGCCTGTGCATCAACCTATGTAAAAGGGCCATCAAAGTTCAATTGCAATATGAGACAAAACAAGATTACATGTCTATTAAGGGAGGAATTGCTTTGCGTTTTTTAAAGGGGTTCTCTGGGAAGAAAGAAAATGAAAATACTTAAATACTACTTTATTATATATATATATTTCCAAATACCTTTTATTAGTTATTATGGCTCGTTTTCTCTGGGAAACAATCATTAGGAGAAATAAAATGGCCGCCGTCCTTCTAGTACAGACAAAACCTGTCCTAATCACATAGGAGGACAAGTTACTTCACAACACTAAGCCAAAGATCTGCCTCGTCCTCCTCACCTACTTGTCAGGGATTATAATCTTAAATACAGTTGATAAGAACTTCAGCTGAGTTTCTGTAGGAATTGAGGATACATGAAGTACAGAGAAGACGGACTGGACAGTCTGTGGTAATGGAGACTGCATACAAATGCTGCTGCTCATCACCCCCACCATCCTCTCTGTACTTCATGTCTCCTCATGAACTCCATTCCTACAGAGATTCGGCTGAAGATCTTATCATCTGTATTCAGGATTATAATCCCTGACAAGCAGAGCAGAGAGGAGGATGAGACAGTGCTTTACCTCAGTGTTGTGAAGTAACTTGTCCTGCTGTGTGATTAGGACTAGAGTTGAGCGAACACCTGGATGTTCGGGTTCGAGAAGTTCGGCCGAACATCCCGGAAATGTTCGGGTTCGGGATCCGAACCCGATCCGAACTTCGTCCCGAACCCGAACCCCATTGAAGTCAATGGGGACCCGAACTTTTCGGCACTAAAAAGGCTGTAAAACAGCCCAGGAAAGAGCTAGAGGGCTGCAAAAGGCAGCAACATGTAGGTAAATCCCCTGCAAACAAATGTGGATAGGGAAATGAATTAAAATAAAAATTAAATAAATAAAAATTAACCAAAATCAATTGGAGAGAGGTTCCATAGCAGAGAATCTGGCTTCCCGTCACCCACCACTGGAACAGTCCATTCTCAGATATTTAGGCCCCGGCACCCAGGCAGAGGAGAGAGGTCCCGTAACAGAGAATCTGTCTTCATGTCAGCAGAGAATTAGTCTGCATGTCATAGCAGAGAATGAGGCTTCACGTCAGCCACCACTGCAACAGTCCATTGGCATATATTTAGGCCCAGCACCCAGGCAGAGGAGGGAGGTCCCGTAACAGAGAATCTGTCTTCATGTCAGCAGAGAATTAGTCTGCATGTCATAGCAGAGAATGAGGCTTCACGTCAGCCACCACTGCAACAGTCCATTGGCATATATTTAGGCCCAGCACACACACAGGCAGAGGAGAGAGGTCCCGTAACAGAGAATCTGGCTTCATGTCAGCAGAGAATCAGTCTGCATGTCATAGCAGAGAATGAGGCTTCACGTCAGCCACCACTGCAACAGTCCATTGGCATATATTTAGGCCCAGCACACACACAGGCAGAGGAGAGAGGTCCCGTAACAGAGAATCTGGCTTCATGTCAGCAGAGAATCAGTCTGCATGTCATAGCAGAGAATGAGGCTTCACGTCAGCCACCACTGCAACAGTCCATTGGCATATATTTAGGCCCAGCACCCAGGCAGAGGAGGGAGGTCCCGTAACAGAGAATCTGTCTTCATGTCAGCAGAGAATTAGTCTGCATGTCATAGCAGAGAATGAGGCTTCACGTCAGCCACCACTGCAACAGTCCATTGGCATATATTTAGGCCCAGCACACACACAGGCAGAGGAGAGAGGTCCCGTAACAGAGAATCTGGCTTCATGTCAGCAGAGAATCAGTCTGCATGTCATAGCAGAGAATGAGGCTTCACGTCAGCCACCACTGCAACAGTCCATTGGCATATATTTAGGCCCAGCACACACACAGGCAGAGGAGAGAGGTCCCGTAACAGAGAATCTGGCTTCATGTCAGCAGAGAATCAGTCTGCATGTCATAGCAGAGAATGAGGCTTCACGTCAGCCACCACTGCAACAGTCCATTGGCATATATTTAGGCCCAGCACCCAGGCAGAGGAGGGAGGTCCCGTAACAGAGAATCTGTCTTCATGTCAGCAGAGAATTAGTCTGCATGTCATAGCAGAGAATGAGGCTTCACGTCAGCCACCACTGCAACAGTCCATTGGCATATATTTAGGCCCAGCACCCAGGCAGAGGAGGGAGGTCCCGTAACAGAGAATCTGTCTTCATGTCAGCAGAGAATTAGTCTGCATGTCATAGCAGAGAATGAGGCTTCACGTCAGCCACCACTGGAACAGTCCATTCTCAGATATTTAGGCCCCGGCACCCAGGCAGAGGAGAGAGGTCCCGTAACAGAGAATCTGTCTTCATGTCAGCAGAGAATTAGTCTGCATGTCATAGCAGAGAATGAGGCTTCACGTCAGCCACCACTGCAACAGTCCATTGGCATATATTTAGGCCCAGCACCCAGGCAGAGGAGAGAGGTCCCGTAACAGACAATCTGGCTTCATGTCAGCAGAGAATCAGTCTGCATGTCATAGCAGAGAATCAGGCTTCACGTCACCCACCACTGCAACAGTCCATTGTCATAAATTTAGGCCCAGCACTAGTGTTGAGCGGCATGTCCCATATTCGAATTCGCGAAATTTTGTGAATATTCGAAAGAATATTCGTAAAATATTCGCGATTATTCAAATTCGTTATTATTTCGCATATGCGATAATTCGAATTATCGCATAATACATATGCTATGCAAAATTCACATGTGCGCTAATGAAATCGCCTTACGAAGATTCGCAACTCAATTCAATCACTAATGTATGAATGCAATGCCCTTTGCCTCTGTTCTGGGACAAGTGTAGATATTCGCATGTGCGCTAATAAAATCGCCTTACGAAGATTCGCACCTCAATCACTTTCTAGGGAATGTGAGACTTTTGGGAATCAATCGAGATACAGTGGGGGGTGATGACAGTAGTTGACAGAGTACAGATCAATGTAATCTGTAAGGTGGAAAGTAAAATAAAAAATACGAATATTCGTAAATCGACTTTTACGAAGTTCTACGTATTCGCGAATATGGTGCTATACTATATGAATGCACAGGCCTTTGCCTCTCTGTTCTGGGGACAAGTGTAGATATTTGCATTTGCGTTAATAAAATCGCCTTACGAAGATTCGCAGCTCAATTCAATCACTAATGTATGAATGCAAAGCCCTTTGCCTCTGTTCTGGGACAAGTGTAGATATTCGCATGTGCGCTAATAAAATCGCCTTACGAAGATTCGCAACTCAATTCACTAATGTATGAATGCAAAGCCCTTTGCCTCTGTTCTGGGACGTGCCGATATTCGCATGTGCGCTAATAAAATCGCCTTACGAAGATTCGCGCCTCAATCACTTTCTAGGCAATGTGAGTAAGATCTGAGCTGTTGGACCTTTGGGAAACAATCAATTATATGTGTACTGTAATTTTGTGGGGGGGGGGGGAAACAAAAAACGAATATTCGTTTTTACGAATATATAGCACTATATTCGAAATATTCGCGAAATCGCGAAGTTGCGATATTCGCGAAAAAAATTTGCTTTTCGAATATTCGCGCTCAACACTACCCAGCACCCAGGCAGAGGAGAGAGGTCCCGTAACAGAGAATCTGGCTTCATGTCAGCAGAGAATCAGTCTTCATATCATAGCAGAGAATCAGGCTTCACGTCACCCACCACTGTAAGAGTCAATTTTCATAAATTTAGGCCCAGAACCCAGGCAGAGGAGAAAGGTCCCGTAACAGACAATCTGGCTTCATGTCAGCAGAGAATCAGTCTTCATATCATAGCAGAGAATCAGGCTTCACGTCACCCACCACTGCAACAGTCAATTGTCATAAATTTAGGCCCAGCACCCAGGCAGAGGAGAGAGCTCCCGTAACAGAGGATCTGGCTTCATGTCAGCAGAGAATCAGTCTGCATGTCATAGCAGAGAATGAGGCTTCACGTCACCCACCACTGCAACAGTCCATTGGCATATATTTAGGCCTAGCACACAGGCAGAGCAGAGAGGTCCCGTAACAGACAATCTGGCTTCATGTCAGCAGAGAATCAGTCTGCATGTCATAGCAGAGAATGAGGCTTCACGTCACCCACCACTGCAACAGTCCATTGGCATATATTTAGGCCTAGCACACAGGCAGAGCAGAGAGGTCCCGTAACAGACAATCTGGCTTCATGTCAGCAGAGAATCAGTCTGCATGTCATAGCAGAGAATGAGGCTTCACGTCACCCACCACTGCAACAGTCCATTGGCATATATTTAGGCCTAGCACACAGGCAGAGCAGAGAGGTCCCGTAACAGACAATCTGGCTTCATGTCAGCAGAGAATCAGTCTGCATGTCATAGCAGAGAATGAGGCTTCACGTCACCCACCACTGCAACAGTCCATTGGCATATATTTAGGCCTAGCACACAGGCAGAGCAGAGAGGTCCCGTAACAGACAATCTGGCTTCATGTCAGCAGAGAATCAGTCTGCATGTCATAGCAGAGAATGAGGCTTCACGTCACCCACCACTGCAACAGTCCATTGGCATATATTTAGGCCTAGCACACAGGCAGAGCAGAGAGGTCCCGTAACAGACAATCTGGCTTCATGACAGCAGAGAATCAGTCTGCATGTCATAGCAGAGAATGAGGCTTCACGTCAGCCACCACTGCAACAGTCCATTGGCATATATTTAGGCCTAGCACACAGGCAGAGCAGAGAGGTCCCGTAACAGACAATCTGGCTTCATGACAGCAGAGAATCAGTCTGCATGTCATAGCAGAGAATCAGGCTTCACGTCAGCCACCACTGCAACAGTCCATTGTCATAAATTTAGGCCCAGCACCCAGGCAGAGGAGAGAGGTCCCGTAACAGAGAATCTGGCTTCATGTCAGCAGAGAATCAGTCTTCATATCATAGCAGAGAATCAGGCTTCACGTCACCCACCACTGTAAGAGTCAATTTTCATAAATTTAGGCCCAGAACCCAGGCAGAGGAGAAAGGTCCCGTAACAGACAATCTGGCTTCATGTCAGCAGAGAATCAGTCTTCATATCATAGCAGAGAATCAGGCTTCACGTCACCCACCACTGCAACAGTCCATTGGCATATATTTAGGCCTAGCACACAGGCAGAGGAGAGGTTCATTCAACTTTGGGTAGCCTCGCAATATAATGGTAAAATGAAAATAAAAATAGGATTGAATGAGGAAGTGCCCTGGAGTCCAATAATATATGGTTATGGGGAGGTAGTTAATGTCTAATCTGGACAAGGGACGGACAGGTCCTGTGGGATCCATGCCTGGTTCATTTTTATGAACGTCAGCTTGTCCACATTGGCTGTAGACAGGCGGCTGCGTTTGTCTGTAATGACGCCCCCTGCCGTGCTGAATACACGTTCAGACAAAACGCTGGCTGCCGGGCAGGCCAGCACCTCCAAGGCATAAAAGGCTAGCTCTGGCCACGTGGACAATTTAGAGACCCAGAAGTTGAATGGGGCCGAACCATCAGTCAGTACGTGGAGGGGTGTGCACACGTACTGTTCCACCATGTTAGTGAAATGTTGCCTCCTGCTAACACGTTGCGTATCAGGTGGTGGTGCAGTTAGCTGTGGCGTGTTGACAAAAGTTTTCCACATCTCTGCCATGCTAACCCTGCCCTCAGAGGAGCTGGCCGTGACACAGCTGCCTTGGCGACCTCTTGCTCCTCCTCTGCCTTGGCCTTGGGCTTCCACTTGTTCCCCTGTGACATTTGGGAATGCTCTCAGTAGCGTGTCTACCAACGTGCGCTTGTACTCGCGCATCTTCCTATCACGCTCCAGTGCAGGAAGTAAGGTGGGCACATTGTCTTTGTAGCGTGGATCCAGCAGGGTGGCAACCCAGTAGTCCGCACAGGTTAAAATGTGGGCAACTCTGCTGTCGTTGCGCAGGCACTGCAGCATGTAGTCGCTCATGTGTGCCAGGCTGCCCAGGGATAAGGACAAGCTGTCCTCTGTGGGAGGCGTATCGTCATCGTCCTGCCTTTCCCCCCAGCCACGCACCAGTGATGGACCCGAGCTGCGTTGGGTGCCACCCCGCTGTGACCATGCTTCATCCTCATCCTCCTCCACCTCCTCCTCATCCTCGTCCTCCTCGTCCTCCAGTAGTGGGCCCTGGCTGGCCACATTTGTACCTGGCCTCTGCTGTTGCCAAAAACCTCCCTCTGAGTCACTTCGAAGAGACTGGCCTGAAAGTGCTAAAAATGACCCCTCTTCCTCCTCCTCCTCCTCCTCCTCCTGGGCCACCTCCTCTTCCATCATCGCCCTAAGTGTTTTCTCAAGGAGACATAGAAGTGGTATTGTAACGCTGATAACGGTGTCATCGCCACTGGCCATGTTGGTGGAGTACTCGAAACAGCGCAACAGGGCACACAGGTCTCGCATGGAGGCCCAGTCATTGGTGGTGAAGTGGTGCTGTTCTGTAGTGCGACTGACCCGTGCGTGCTGCAGCTGAAACTCCACTATGGCCTGCTGCTGCTCGCACAGTCTGTCCAGCATGTGCAAGGTGGAGTTCCACCTGGTGGGCACGTCGCATATGAGGCGGTGAGCGGGAAGGCCGAAGTTACGCTGTAGCGCAGACAGGCGAGCAGCAGCAGGATGTGAACGCCGGAAGCGCGAACAGACGGCCCGCACTTTATGCAGCAGCTCTGACATGTCGGGGTAGTTGTGAATGAACTTCTGCACCACCAAATTCAGCACATGCGCCAAGCAAGGGATGTGCGTCAAATTGGCTAGTCCCAGAGCTGCAACGAGATTTCGCCCATTATCACACACCACCAGGCCGGGCTTGAGGCTCACCGGCAGCAACCACTCGTCGGTCTGTTGTTCTATACCCCGCCACAACTCCTGTGCGGTGTGGGGCCTGTCCCCCAAACATATGAGTTTCAGAATGGCCTGCTGACGTTTACCCCGGGCTGTGCTGAAGTTGGTGGTGAAGGTGTGTGGCTGACTGGATGAGCAGGTGGAAGAAGAGGAGGAGGAAGCCGAGAAGGAGGAGGTGGCAACAGGAGGCAAAGAATGTTGCCCTGCGATCCTTGGCGGCGGAAGGACGTGCGCCAAACAGCTCTCCGCCTGGGGCCCAGCTGCCACTACATTTACCCAGTGTGCAGTTAGGGAGATATAGCGTCCCTGGCCGTGCTTACTGGTCCACGTATCTGTGGTTAGGTGGACCTTGCTACAGATGGCGTTGCGCAGTGCACACTTGATTTTATCGGATACTTGGTTGTGCAGGGAAGGCACGGCTCTCTTGGAGAAGTAGTGCCGGCTGGGAACAACATACTGTGGGACAGCAAGCGACATGAGCTGTTTGAAGCTGTCTGTGTCCACCAGCCTAAATGACAGCATTTCATAGGCCAGTAGTTTAGAAATGCTGGCATTCAGGGCCAGGGATCGAGGGTGGCTAGGTGGGAATTTACGCTTTCTATCAAATGTTTGTGAGATGGAGAGCTGAACGCTGGCGTGTGACATGGTTGAGACGCTTGGTGACGGAGGTGGTGGTGGTGGTGTTGGTGGTACATCCCCTGTTTGCTGGGCGGCAGGTGCCAACGTTCCTCCAGAGGCGGAGGAAGAGGCCGAGGCGGCAGCAGCAGAATAGGCCGAGGCGGCAGCAGCAGAAGAGGTAGCAGGGGGAGCCTGAGTGACTTCCTTGGTTTTAAGGTGTTTACTCCACTGCAGTTCATGCTTTGCATGCAGGTGCCTGGTCATGCAGGTTGTGCTCAGGTTCAGAACGTTAATGCCTCGCTTCAGGCTCTGATGGCACAGCGTGCAAACCACTCGGGTCTTGTCGTCAGCACATTGTTTGAAGAAGTGCCATGCCAGGGAACTCCTTGAAGCTGCCTTTGGGGTGCTCGGTCCCAGATGGCGGCGGTCAGTAGCAGGCGGAGTCTCTTGGCGGCGGGTGTTCTGCTTTTGCCCACTGCTCCCTCTTTTGCTACGCTGTTGGCTCGGTCTCACCACTGCCTCTTCCTCCGAACTGTGAAAGTCAGTGGCACGACCTTCATTCCATGTGGGGTCTAGGACCTCATCGTCCCCTGCATCGTCTTCCACCCAGTCTTGATCCCTGACCTCCTGTTCAGTCTGCACACTGCAGAAAGACGCAGCAGTTGGCACCTGTGTTTCGTCATCATCAGAGACATGCTGAGGTGGTATTCCCATGTCCTCATCATCAGGAAACATAAGTGGTTGTGCGTCAGTGCATTCTATGTCTTTCACCGCTGGGGAAGGGCTAGGTGGATGCCCTTGGGAAACCCTGCCAGCGGAGTCTTCAAACAGCATAAGAGACTGCTGCATAACTTGAGGCTGAGACAGTTTCCCTGGTATGCATGGGGGTGATGTGACAGACTGATGGGGTTGGTTTTCAGGCGCCATCTGTGCGCTTTCTGCAGAAGACTGGGTGGGAGATAATGTGAACGTGCTGGATCCACTGTCGGCCACCCAATTGACTAATGCCTGTACCTGCTCAGGCCTTACCATCCTTAGAACGGCATTGGGCCCCACCATATATCGCTGTAAATTCTGGCGGCTACTGGGACCTGAGGTAGTTGGTACACTAGGACGTGTGGATGTGGCAGAACGGCCACGTCCTCTCCCAGCACCAGAGGGTCCACTAACACCACCACGACCATGTCCACGTCCGCGTCCCTTACTAGATGTTTTTCTCATTGTTATGGTTCACCACAACAACAAATATATTATTTGGCCCAATGTATTGTATTCAAATTCAGCGGGATATAAATTTGAGGCCTAGTATTTAGGCGCTGGGTGACCGGTATGGATTTAGTGACAGAATTAGACTTGGAAATGCACAGAAGCGTGTGTGTGTGAAGTTATTCTGAATGACCCAATGTGCACCTTGAATATTATATACCCTTTTAGGGATAGATTTCAAATAGCTCTGATATAGCAGAAACCACTAAATTATGAAATTGCTAAATTGGGAATTGTACTTCAACCCAGAACAAAAAATGTGCTTTGACGGACACTAAATATCTTGCCCAGCAACAACAGTACAACGGTGGGTAACGAGAGATTTAGAGGGAATTAAATTTGAGGCCTAGTATTTAGGCGCTGGGTCACCGGTATGGATTTAGTGACAGAATTAGACTTGGAAATACACAGTAGCGGGTGTGTGTGAAGTTATTCTGAATGACCCTATGTGCACCTTCAATATTATATACCCTTTTAGGGATAGATTTCAAATAGCTCTGATATAGCAGAAACCACTAAATTATGAAATTGCTAAATTGGGAATTGTACTTCAACCCAGAACAAAAAATGTGCTTTGACGGACACTAAATATCTTGCCCAGCAACAACAGTACAGCGGTGGGTAACGAGAGATTTAGAGGGAATTAAATTTGAGGCCTAGTATTTAGGCGCTGGGTCACCGGTATGGATTTAGTGACAGAATTAGACTTGGAAATACACAGTAGCGGGTGTGTGTGAAGTTATTCTGAATGACCCTATGTGCACCTTCAATATTATATACCCTTTTTGGGATAGATTTCAAATAGCTCTGATATAGCAGGAACCACTAAATTATGAAATTGCTAAATTGGGAATTGTACTTCAACCCAGAACAAAAAATGTGCTTTGACGGGCACTAAATAACTTTCCCAGCTACAACAGGACAACGGTAACGAGAGATTTAGAGGGATTTAAATTTGAGGCCTAGTATTTAGGCGCTGGGTGACAGGTATGGGTTTAGTGACAGAATTAGACTTGGAAATACACAGTAGCGGGTGTGTGTGAAGTTATTCTGAATGACCCTATGTGCACCTTCAATATTATATACCCTTTTTGGGATAGATTTCAAATAGCTCTGATATAGCAGAAACCACTAAATTATGAAATTGCTAAATTGGGAATTGTACTTCAACCCAGAACAAAAAATGTGCTTTGACGGACACTAAATATCTTGCCCAGCAACAACAGTACAGCGGTGGGTAACGAGAGATTTAGAGGGAATTAAATTTGAGGCCTAGTATTTAGGCGCTGGGTCACCGGTATGGATTTAGTGACAGAATTAGACTTGGAAATACACAGTAGCGGGTGTGTGTGAAGTTATTCTGAATGACCCTATGTGCACCTTCAATATTATATACCCTTTTTGGGATAGATTTCAAATAGCTCTGATATAGCAGGAACCACTAAATTATGAAATTGCTAAATTGGGAATTGTACTTCAACCCAGAACAAAAAATGTGCTTTGACGGGCACTAAATAACTTTCCCAGCTACAACAGGACAACGGTAACGAGAGATTTAGAGGGATTTAAATTTGAGGCCTAGTATTTAGGCGCTGGGTGACAGGTATGGGTTTAGTGACAGAATTAGACTTGGAAATACACAGTAGCGGGTGTGTGTGAAGTTATTCTGAATGACCCTATGTGCACCTTCAATATTATATACCCTTTTTGGGATAGATTTCAAATAGCTCTGATATAGCAGAAACCACTAAATTATGAAATTGCTAAATTGGGAATTGTACTTCAACCCAGAACAAAAAATGTGCTTTGACGGACACTAAATATCTTGCCCAGCAACAACAGTACAGCGGTGGGTAACGAGAGATTTAGAGGGAATTAAATTTGAGGCCTAGTATTTAGGCGCTGGGTCACCGGTATGGATTTAGTGACAGAATTAGACTTGGAAATACACAGTAGCGGGTGTGTGTGAAGTTACTCTGAATGACCCTATGTGCACCTTCAATATTATATACCCTTTTTGGGATAGATTTCAAAGAGCTCTGATATAGCAGGAACCACTAAATTATGAAATTGCTAAATTGGGAATTGTATTTCAACCCAGAACAAGAAATGTGCTTGAACGGACACTAAATAACTCGCCCAGCTACAGCACTAGGGACAGATTTAGCTGGATATAAATTTGAGGCCTAGTATTTAGGCGCTGGGTGACAGGTATGGGTTTAGTGACAGAATTAGACTTGGAAATACACAGTAGCGGGTGTGTGTGAAGTTATTCTGAATGACCCTATGTGCACCTTCAATATTATATACCCTTTTAGGGATAGATTTCAAATAGCTCTGATATAGCAGAAACCACTAAATTATGAAATTGCTAAATTGGGAATTGTACTTCAACCCAGAACAAAAAATGTGCTTTGACGGACACTAAATATCTTGCCCAGCAACAACAGTACAGCGGTGGGTAACGAGAGATTTAGAGGGAATTAAATTTGAGGCCTAGTATTTAGGCGCTGGGTCACCGGTATGGATTTAGTGACAGAATTAGACTTGGAAATACACAGTAGCGGGTGTGTGTGAAGTTATTCTGAATGACCCTATGTGCACCTTCAATATTATATACCCTTTTTGGGATAGATTTCAAATAGCTCTGATATAGCAGGAACCACTAAATTATGAAATTGCTAAATTGGGAATTGTACTTCAACCCAGAACAAAAAATGTGCTTTGACGGGCACTAAATAACTTTCCCAGCTACAACAGGACAACGGTAACGAGAGATTTAGAGGGATTTAAATTTGAGGCCTAGTATTTAGGCGCTGGGTGACAGGTATGGGTTTAGTGACAGAATTAGACTTGGAAATACACAGTAGCGGGTGTGTGTGAAGTTATTCTGAATGACCCTATGTGCACCTTCAATATTATATACCCTTTTTGGGATAGATTTCAAATAGCTCTGATATAGCAGAAACCACTAAATTATGAAATTGCTAAATTGGGAATTGTACTTCAACCCAGAACAAAAAATGTGCTTTGACGGACACTAAATATCTTGCCCAGCAACAACAGTACAGCGGTGGGTAACGAGAGATTTAGAGGGAATTAAATTTGAGGCCTAGTATTTAGGCGCTGGGTCACCGGTATGGATTTAGTGACAGAATTAGACTTGGAAATACACAGTAGCGGGTGTGTGTGAAGTTACTCTGAATGACCCTATGTGCACCTTCAATATTATATACCCTTTTTGGGATAGATTTCAAAGAGCTCTGATATAGCAGGAACCACTAAATTATGAAATTGCTAAATTGGGAATTGTATTTCAACCCAGAACAAGAAATGTGCTTGAACGGACACTAAATAACTCGCCCAGCTACAGCACTAGGGACAGATTTAGCTGGATATAAATTTGAGGCCTAGTATTTAGGCGCTGGGTGACCGGTATGGATTTAGTGACAGAATTAGACTGGGATATGGCCAAAAAATGAACAGACTATTGCTGGTTAAATGCACTTGGTGTGACAGCTTCACCCTGATGTAGGCTTTAGCCAAAAAACAACCACACCATTGAGGGTTAAATGCACTTGGTGACAGGCGCAGCTTGCCCCTGATTTTGTATATGGCCAAAAAATGAACAGACTATTGCTGGTTAAATGCACTTGGTGTGACAGCTTCACCCTGATGTAGGCTTTAGCCAAAAAACAACCACACCATTGAGGGTTAAATGCACTTGGTGACAGGCGCAGCTTGCCCCTGATTTTGTATATGGCCAAAAAATGAACAGACTATTGCTGGTTAAATGCACTTGGTGTGACAGCTTCACCCTGATGTAGGCTTTAGCCAAAAAACAACCACACCATTGAGGGTTAAATGCACTTGGTGACAGGCGCAGCTTGCCCCTGATTTTGTATATGGCCAAAAAATGAACAGACTATTGCTGGTTAAATGCACTTGGTGTCACAGCTTCACCCTGATGTAGGCTTTAGCCAAAAAACAACCACACCATTGAGGGTTAAATGCACTTGGTCGCAGCTTGTGCTGGCGCACCACAAGACACAAAATGGCCGCCGATCACCCCAGAAAAATGAGACTGACAAACGGTCTGTGCAGCCTAAAAACAGTGAGCAATTGAGGATCAGCAGCTCAATGATCCACAGCTGCAGATCGATCAGTTAATCAAGTCCTTTGGAGGAGTTAATCTGCCTAATCTCGCCCTACTGTCGCAGCCGCAACCTCTCCCTACGCTAATCAGAGCAGAGTGACGGGCGGCGCTATGTGACTCCAGCTTAAATAGAGGCTGGGTCACATGGTGCTCTGGCCAATCACAGCCATGCCAATAGTAGGCATGGCTGTGATGGCCTCTTGGGGCAAGTAGTATGACGCTTGTTGATTGGCTGCTTTGCAGCCTTTCAAAAAGCGCCAAGAAAGCGTCACAAAAGCGCGAAGAAAGCGACGAACACCGAACCCGAACCCGGACTTTTACGAAAATGTCCGGGTTCGGGTCCGTGTCACGGACACCCCAAAATTCGGTACGAACCCGAACTATACAGTTCGGGTTCGCTCATCCCTAATTAGGACTAGTGATGAGCGGGAGGTGCCATATTCGATTTCGCGATATTTCGCGAATATTCGATTGAATATTCGTGTTATATTCGTCGAAATCGAATATTCAGAATTTTTCCAATTATCGCGAATAATATGCGATTTAATTAATCGCGTATTGCGATTTTTTTCTTTTAATAGTATAAGGCAACGGTATTTTACGAAATGTCGTAATATTGCTCTAACTTCGTCTTTTAGAATATGCCGAATATTCTAAAAGACAAAGTTAGAGCAATATTACGAAATTTCGCAAAATACACATATAGATTGTAATTTAGCTAATATAGTGCTATAATCATTTTTTTTCTCTAATTTTTTTTGCCTCTTCTGACCTTAAGTTTTGTAAAATTTGTACACTGTTAAAAAAATTACTATAGCAGTATATTAGCTAAATTACAGTCTATATGTGTATTTTACGAAATTTTGTAATATTGCTCTAACTTCGTCTTTTAGAATATTCGTCATATTCTAAAAGAGGAAGTTAGAGCAATATTACGAATATTCTAAAAGACGAAGGTATAGCAATATTAAGAATATACGTAAAAAGTTGAAATCGCAATTCGATTATTATAACTTGAATTAATCGAATTGCGATTTCAACTTGGACCTGTTTTACTATGGTTGCTGCTATATTCCATATTCGTTAATTCTAGCCTAATATGGAATATAGCAGTGCTAAGTTGAAATCGCCATGCGATTACTTTGAGTTATATTAATCGCATTGCGATTTCAACTTAAGCACTGCTATATTCCATATTCGTTAATTGTAGCCTAATATGGAATATAGCAGTGCTAAGTTGAAATCGCAATGCGATTACTTTGAGTTATATTAATCGCATTGCGATTTCAACTTGGACCTGGTTTACTATGGTTGGCTTCAATGGCTTGGTAGAATTCGCGAATATGACGAATGTATTCGTCATATTCCACAAAACGAAGATATTCTCCATCTTCGTTTTAGCTACCTATTCATCAACTTCGCGAATTCTAGCAATCATATAGGAAAGTTTACTATAGAGACAGCTAAGTTTAATTCGCTATGCGATTATATTACTTAGCTTTTTTTTTTTAAATAAATAGAATAATTATAATACCTGATAATTATTATAATAATTCTATTTATAAAAAAAAAGCTAAGTAATATAATCGCATAGCGAATTAAACTTAGCTGTCTCTATAGTCAACTTTCCTATATGATTGCTAGAATTCGCGAAGTTGATGAATAGGTAGCTAAAACGAAGATGGAGAATATCTTCGTTTTGTGGAATATGACGAATACATTCGTATATTCGTTTTGTGGAATATGACAAATACATTCGTCATATTCGCTAATTCTACCAAGCCATTGAAGCCAACCATAGTAAACCAGGTCCAAGTTGAAATCGCAATGCGATTAATATAACTCTAAGTAATCGTATGATTTCAACTTGTATGCTATATTCCATGCTCATGGAGCGTCCCCATCACCATGAGAATGTCTCCTTATACTAGAATGTACTGTCGGATTTGAGAATTACGTTGAAATCGCAATTCGATTATTTCAAGTTATAATAATCGAATTGCGATTTCAACTTAGCACTGCTATATTCCATATTACGATAGAATTAACAAATATGGAATATAGCAGTGTTAAGTTGAAATCGCAATTCGATTATTATAACTTGAAATAATCGAATTGCGATTTCAACGTAATTCTCAAATCCGACAGTACATTCTAGTATATGGAGACGTTCCCATGGTGATGGGGACGCTCCATGAGCACAGAAGTCGGCAGAAGCGGCAACGGGCACTGACTGGAGCATAAAATAAAAAAGAAAAAGAATATTCGATTTCGCGAATATATAGCACTATATTCTAAATATTCACGAAATCTCAAAATCGCGATATTCGAGAGAAAAATTCGCAATTCAAATATTTGCGCTCAACACTAAATAGGACAGGTTTTGTGTGTACTAATAGGACGGCGGCCATTTTATTTCTCCTAATGATTGCTCCCCAGACAAAACGAGGCATTATAACTAACTTAAGGTTTTTGGGAACATATTTAGAATAAAGTAATATTTAAGTATTTTAATTTTCTTAATACCTGGAGAACTCCTTAAAAAAATTTTTAATGCTTAAATATATATAATGAATCAATAATAAATTAGCTAAATACTTTGCAGGACTGTTGAAATTTAATTTACCTCCATTTACAATAGATGTAACAGATGTTGCCTGATATTTACCTTCCAGCTCTTATAAATCCAGCCGCCATATCATTAGTTAGCCCATTTAGCAATGTCTCAGTGAGGTAAAGTGTGTCTAGATGGTATGTTGGCAATGACAGCAAGTTGTCTTTATAGCCAATTAATGCAATGATTTTCAATTTCTGTAATACCCCAAAAAATATTAAAAATTATCGCCAGATGAAAATAAAAGTCAGAATCCTATTATGACACAGCTCAGGACCTCCTTTCATGAACTAAAGCAGAGAGTCACAAACAAGTTGCAACACTTGCTCTTGTGAACTCCAGTCATCAGAATGGTCACCATGTAACATTGCCTTTCCTCTGATGTCACCCCTAGGTTGACATAGCTTCCTGCAGCAAAACCAGCTGTTTGCTGGGGGTTTTCTTTCCAAATGAAAGTGAATGATGAGGCAGCACTTATTACTGAACATAATACTTCTGAAAGTGGAAGCTATAGGGATGCACGGAAATGCCAAGACCATAGCAGGTGTATCATGAACATGGATACAGCATCTGATATGGAAAAAACTTTTTTTAGACTTCATTGTCACCAGTTAGGATCCAACACAGGAAATAATGCTTTCTTAATGTGTTTCTGGCTTCATGTAGCCTTTACTCATAGGTATGAGTAAGGGCTATGAGTCGAGGCTACATGACGCATGAAACGCGTTAGGGGTGAATTATTTGCTGTACTAATTATAACTGGTGACATTAAATGCTGAAAAGATATAGTCGACCGTTTAATAGTCACTCTGCAAATCTAAAGTGAAATTTAGAAATAATCATCTTTTCATAATAAAGGAAAAGAAAATATAATATAAAAGCACCATTCATGCGATTGTGAACACACAGAGAAATTTATAATACTCCCTAGATCTATGGCTGATGACATTTTGTATGGCCCAATGTCAGGCAATACCCCTGTGAGCCTGGATTTTGGGCAGCCGTGTCATGAGTGTTGCCAACGGTCTTCTTATTCCTGGACAGTCTCAAAAAATATGGGATTTTTTATCAGCATCCATAAAAAAATAAAAAATAATGTGCCAATGATTTTCTTTGAAGCTGGAGGAATATTTACAGAAACTTGTGATTGAAATTCTTCATTCATTTTACATTGAACAATGTGTTTTTTTTTATCAATATTCTGGGTGTAGACATATATCACTTATAACATAACTTTTATGATTTTCCAGTATTAGGTATCTGTGATTTTTTAAAATAAGTTTTCCAGAAAAAAAAAAAGATATAATCAAGTTGGCAACCTGTTATATCATGTGCTGGGCATTAAATGCAAACTGTTAATAGAATGTGTGAAAATGAAATGAGTATTCACTAAGCTAAATGAAAAGCCATCTGCAACCAATTACAGAGACTTGTGTCATTGCTTGTCCCAATCTGTTCCCACCATCACCTCCGTATGAACTGATAGCATGTTGCCATTCTACAAAGACTCATTTTCCTAAACTTGACAAGAAGCCTTATGTCTTACGCTAATTGTAACTGCAGTTCAAAGACGGTTTTGCTCCCATTAGCTCCTAATGGCAGCATTTACCAGACACAGATATGGAGTTGAAGAGGTTATCATTCAGTACTTTACAGAGATTTTATATTTGTCACTAGCTACTACTTTTTTGCTATCTTAATGTCCTGCACACCATTGAAGCCATTAATGGGATTTAGCATCTTGAGGAAATCTCAATGTTAGGGTTCATTTACATGCCCGAAAGTGTTTTGTGGTCTGCAAATTGCGGTTCCGCAAAACGCGGACACCGGCGGACCGCACATGCCAGGCACTTTAAATAGAAATTACTTTTCTTGTCCGTGTCTGTGGACAAGAATAGGACATGTTCTTTTTTTCTTGCTGAATGGAAGTGCGGATGCGGAACGGAAGGGCGGATGCGGACAGCACACTGTGTGCTGTCCGCATCTTTTCCAGACCCATTGAAAATGTATGGGTCCACACCCGTTCCGCATTTTTTTGCGGACCCATTCATGCGGACATGTGAATGGACCCTTAAAGGTTTTTTCCGGGACTGAGATAACCTTTACATAAGATGCTGTACACCCAGCAAGACGCCAGTATTATAAATGGCATACATAGGTGGGGACTTGTAATACAGTTTGCACTGGGGCTGAGAAACTTCTACTTATGCCTATAAATGTAACAGTGTAGCTCCATAGTTGCCAACAGTCGTAAATTCAACGGAGGGTCCCTAATTTAAAGAGGCTGTACTGGCAAATTTGGACTATCCCTTGCTGAAAATCTGTGTGGCTTATGTAAGCCTTGACTGTAAGTAGGTGGTGCTGGGTGGGGAATGGCATTCCCGGGGTGGAGATACTGTAAATGTCCCAAATTTGCTAGCTACAATGTTGGTGTGTGTCTCACCTAGGTCATCAGCGGCCCTAAGAGCTGTAATATAAATGTCTTCCTTATTAAACAATGATTGATGATGTCTATGAAATGAATGGATGTTTTAGCTTGAATTTGCCCACCTTTTTATTTCTCAGTTATAATTTTCTGTATCAATTATATATAATAAATATTACATTTCTATCACAATTTTAAGTGTTACTGCTGATTTCGTAGGTAAGATACATTTGGTGTTTAAAGCATATACTAAAGCTAGGTTCAAATCTGTGTTGGAGGCTTCGTTATAGCCATTGGGGTCCATAGGGTATTGTTGGTGCCTGTCACATGATGGGTATGCTGTTTTGTAATAGAAAAACAAACGTACAAACGCAGATGTTAACTTTCCAGAGGCGGCTCTAGAGTTTGTGAGGCCTTAGGTGAAACTCGAACATGAGGCCCCCACGAACACAAGATATGCAAGCGATAATAAAGATCAACTACAAACAAAAACACTTGGTATAGTATCCTTAGTCTGTCTATTAAATGTGAAATACATTTGTCAGCATTGTTTTAAGGGAAAATAAATACTCTTACAACATATGTGTGTATTTAACATGTTTATTATGGCAATGACTATGTAAACAATTTTAAGAATAAATCACCTTTCTTTGGATGAACATGCAAACAGTAAAACATAGAAAAATGTAACATAGCATACTGCCTCAACAGTGCATGGAACAGAACAGCTACAAAGTGCAACATTTTTCAAATACCTTAAATAAATAACTAAGTTTCACAGTGCATATTAACACTTTGCATTAACCCTGGCTGTACTGTATGTGACATCACTGTGTATCTTAACCCTGTGTGACAGTACAGGGTTAACATGCACAGTGAGTGACATCACAGTACAGGGTATACACAGTGATGTGACAGTCAGGGTTAAGCAGCTGCATGCTTGCAGCACATAGTACAGGGCAGGGACGTGCGCAGACATTTTGAAGGGCAGAGGCTTAAGTAAAAAAAAAAAGGGCACTTGTCATAATTTCAAAAAATGACTGCCCACATACATGATACAACACTGTCTGCCCACATACATGATGCCACATGGAGGGACACTTCCAGATTGTTTTGTGGTGGCGGACAGAAGATAATGTGGTGCTTATAGAACAGACTACACAGTGTAGCAGTATACTGTATATTGTGTGGCACAGTGTAGGCTATATGTGTATAACATAAACATATTAATACATGAAAACTTACAATTACTTGGCTTGGCCCTTGGGGATCTCGGACACCACTTCCACACTATGGTCAGGGGCTCGGCGGAGCTGATGTTGTGCTTTATCCTAATGAGAAAGATTTCATAATAAGGATTTGCAGAAGGGGCAGAGGGATAGCAGAGCAGAGAGAGGCTGGTGCTGCTACTCGGGGGTCATACCATGAGGGAGTAATAAAGCCCACCATTATGCCACCCAGTAGAAATAATTCTCCTTAGAAAATAGACAGTGCAAAAAAATACCCCCTTGTAATGCCTCCAGTTGAGCTAATGTTCCCATAGTGTCCCTCATAATGTGCCAGTATAAAATACCTCCATATAGTGCCCTTAGTATAGTAAATGCCCCATAGTGCTCCTCTCCCCCTTCCTCCTAGTGCCCCCCATAATGTAACAGTATAAAATTCCCCTATATAGTGCCCCAGTAGATGCCCTCAGAGTCCACTATAATTTGCAAGCATAAAATACCCCTTCTTAGTGCTCCCCGGAGATGACCGCATAGTACTCCTCTCCCCCCTTCCCCATAGTACCCACCATAATGTGTCCCAGTAACAAATGCCACTGTACAGAGCCCTCCATATAACATACCCCTTCTTTGTGGCCTCAGTAGATGCCCCTATAGTGCCAACAAATAATGTGCCGGCAAGAAGTGCCCCCATAGTGCCACTTAATAATGTGCCAGAAAAAGTGCCCCCAATGATGCCCCCCAGTCTTAATGTCACATTACTCCCCCTCCATCCATGTCACATTTCTCCCCCTCCACGTCACATCACCCCCTCCTTTTTACATCACCCCCTTTATGTCACCCCCCCCATGGCAGCACTCCCCCCCCAATGGCACATTTCTCCCCCTCCATGGGCCTGGCAGCAGCACATCTTACCCCCCAATGGCACATTTCTCCCTCTCCATGGGCCTGGCAGCGCAGCAGCACATATTACCCCCCTCCTCCATGGCACATTTCTCCCCCTCAATGGGCCTGGCAGCAGCACATCTTACCCCCCCCACCACACCCCCCACGGTAGATTTATCACCCGACTCCCTCCATGTTGGCACAGAGACTGGCGCCAGTAAGTTATTATCATCATGACTCTGAGTCATGACTCACTGCTAACAGCCTGTCGCCAGCAGCTGCAGGTCCTAAGGTTCACAGTAGCCAGCCAGTAGCCAGCAGGCAACGGGTGGGGGGATGGCATAGAAGCCAGCAGCCAACGGGTGGGGGGGGGGGGGTCAGCAGCCAGCAGGCAACAGGCTACCTGCCTGCCGCGCTGTTTTTGACTGCTGGCTGCTGCTGTGGCCCGACCAGGAGTGGGCACTGGGCAGGGCAGCAGCAGTGAGACACACACATACCTTGGGCTTCGAGCACCACTGGCTGTCTGTGGGCGGCAGAGGTGGGGGCCCTGGCTCCTTCTTCTTCTTCCCTGCATGGCTGCGCAGTGCTCTGGGGGCGGGGCTGGCAACGTTCAGAAGACGTGCCTGTGCGGCAGCACACTCCGTGCGCCAGAAGCCACTGCTCTCTTAAAGAGGCAGAGAGGCTCTTATTCATCCGCTTAGGCCACCCACCGGCCGCGGAAGCCAATAATTGTACTTGCGGTGGTGTCGGGTGGGAGCCAGAGCAAGGCCCCCACTAGCGCGAGGCCTTAGTTTGCGGCCTAAGTGGCCTAATGAAAGAGCCGCCTCTGCTACTTTCACAATCGCAAGCAGAGTTTTAGTGTCCACCTCCAAAGAGGAATGGAGACGGAACAGAGGCGAACTGATGCATTCTGAGCGGATCCTTTTCCATTTAGGATGCATTAGGTCAAAACTGATCCGTTTTGGACCGCTTGTGAGAGCCCTGAACGAATCTCACAAACGGAAAGCCAAAATGCACGGAAAGCCAAAACGCCAGTGTGAAAGTAGCCTTAGCCTAAGTGGTAAGTAGCAGTCGTACTCGGCCCCTTGGGCTTAGAAAATCTAGAGACACATGAGAAAAAACAGTATTATAAATGGTACAAGAGATACAAATGGCTCCTTTAACAGATTATTCCTTTGCTTGAAGTATATAAGACCAGACTGTAGATATTTGTTTTGGACAATGCTATGAGAACATTGAGTTCATTGGAAGACAGTCATGAAGATGGATGGATAGAATCACAGAAATTTAGAACATGTTATTCCAAAGTCTAAAGAGCCAAAAATCCCAAATAAAAACAGGTTATTCTAGAAAAATGATACTCATATGGTCACCAGGAGACTAAATCTGTTAACATCATTTTAATGCAATATTATATAAGATGCTGCGAGGTGGCAGGTCCCTCATAGTGAATGTCTGGATATATGATGTAAAATCAGATTTATGGCTAGTTTTCCTGCTGTCTAACCCCACCATGCTTCTGTAGTTATTCACACAAGTTAAAACAACTGCTTAGGAAGACAAAAGAATAGCAGGACATGACAGAGGCCTGCTAGAAGATGGTGGAATACTTCAAGACTGGCACCAAACACATACTGTACGTGAAATTTGGGCAATGTAGACTTGTAACAGGTTACAAAGAGTAGCAATGTGTTTATCTAATGGTAAACGTGATAGAGAGGTGCAACCAGTACGACCCAGTAGAAAAACCTGGCACAGGTCAACAGTACCTTATTCATCAACCTGGTGGGAGGAATCGTAACTTTCTGGTTTTAAGGACAGATGCAAGTTGTCAACTGAATCATTATTTTTCACTTGTGTAAAAAAAAAAAAAAAAAAAGGCCTACATTTGTACATTTGCTTACATTTCATAATTTGCACTTTTCAAAAGATGACACATGTTAAAGAATAACTTCATGTATTTTATATTACAATATAAAAGACACACGTAAAAGTAAAAATGGGTATTGTGATATTATGTAGCATATGGTCATGCTCTACCTCAGATGGGTTCTGTAGATTAAATTTGCACTGTATGAAAAGTTGTATGGATGAAATAAGACTCATACACAGTGACCACCCCAGAGTACTCGGACAAATGAAGAATAGACCCAACTGTGGAGCTTACTGAACATCATCCATTTTCTTTTCAATTCCAACTGTTGCCAAGATAACATGTTCTTCTCTGAGACAGCTTGATGAACATGCCTTGTACTCTGGTTCTTTGATGCTATTGTCTTCTATATCTTTTTAATCCTTCCCCATGTACTATGGACATAAGCAGAAAGTCAAACAGCTGCCTGATGTTGGTAGGGCACGTAGGTCAATTGTCCTGCCAAATCATGATGGAAAGTCACTTAACCTGCTAACACTGATACCACATTCATTACTCTGACCAAAAGAATTTGCTTTAACTTCAGTTAATCATGACTCCATTTAGTACAATGAGGCAGCTGTTTTCTTTATAGAAATGTGAGAATGGGCTGATGGCTCATTAGTTGATAAAGCTGATCATCTATTGACAATGACATTCTCACCACATACTGACTATTTGCTAAAGGTCGCTGTTCATTTAGAAAAAATAAGGTGCATTTTCCTTTTTTGTTTTCCTTTTGTGGTACTTCACACAGAGGGATAAACGCTGAGGTTAAATTTATCATTTACCTTATGCCTCTTTTTGGCATAGAAAAGTCACAAATCCAGTGAATGTGCGAATGTTCTAGTTGTGAACTGCATTTTACGTCGCCATTACCAACTCTACGCAAAGGAGACATGGTGAAGATGGAGTGAGGGTTTTGCAAGGGCAGCGCCATCAGCCTTGGCCTATTCATCATTACTGACACCAGAAACTGGCGCAGATATTTACTGAAATCTACGGCAATGCCGAGCTGCTGTAGATTTTATTCTGGAAGGGCCCTTTACATGAACTGAGAATCCCAAAGTTAAACGTTCACGAGCATAGGAACACAATTACCTAATGAACAAGCGAAATGCTCGTTCATTGTGTAATCCGACCGTTTGTGCGCACACAAAATTTATTGTTTACTGGGAGCAGATTGTGCTGTGTAAATACTACTGTATCTGCTGCGGGCAAACAACTAGTCAGTATGGAGACAAGCAATGGCATTAGCAATCACTCTTCCCCATACTATGGAGGAGATTGCAGAGGTCTCCTCTGCTGATGAGCAGGCAATTGTTGGGAAGGAACGCTTCCTTTCCGACAATCTGCTGCTCTGTTGTTCCATGTAAAAGGGACCTTAATTTATGACAAAGCCTGAAACTTGTCATAAATTATATACTTCTTCTGGCAGTGCGGGCCTTATCAAGGCTAGCATAACACACACCTACCTTGATATATCAGGGCCTTAATTGTTGATTAGGGAGAGTTACAAAAGTGTCGACATTCACGGATATGTAACAATAATCCTATGATTTTGCACAATTTATCAAGTTTTTATATGTACTACTGCAACTATCTAGCATTTCTGTTGGTGTGGGTCTAGCCAACAACTGTCAGGACATGCTGAGATCTAGGATTTTGGGGTGGAAGTCAGAAAACACTGATATACGCCTATGTTTAGGTCAGGGGCGTTGCTAGTGTCTCAAAAGATCTTGGACCCAAGCCCAATGAATCTGGCCCAATACAACGCATTTTGCTGTGCTTGCTATACAGCAGCATATACCTCTCACATCCAGGGCCTCCCAGGTTATGACTCCTCCGACTTAGATCTTCTCTGTCATCATCTTCTCTATTCGGTCCGGACAACTTCTCTCAGCCGCCTCGTCTCTGCAGAGTGTGACATACAGACATCCTCCTCACTTTTCTATCATCATCCCCCAACCTGGAGTCCTCACAGTGTTATTCTGCTGATCGCTGTGCTCCCCAATACCCCCAAATGATATCCTGAACAAATAATACTGCCAAACAGATAGCTCCCCAACAGTAATAGTGCTTCTCGTAGTAAAACCAATAGTAGATCCCATGTAAATAACATCACTCCCTCCCACAGCTGACATCAACATACAGTCCCATGTAAATAACATCACCCCCTTTCACAGCTGCCTTCAACACACAGTCCCATGTAAATAACATCCCCCCTCAACATTTAGTCCCATGTAAATAACATCACACCCTCCCACAGCCCCCTTCAACACACAGTCCCATGTAAATAACATCACTCTGCCCCAGCCACCTCCAATATTCAGTCCCATGTAAATATCATCCCTCCTTTCAGCCCTAACATACAGTCCCAGTTAAATAACCACAACTCCCAGCATTCGGCTGCCTCTCCCTTCACTTACCTCTCATGATGTAGCAGACCTCACCACAGCTTCTTCCCCACAATTCTCCTCTTCAGTGCCCCCTTCTCCTGCAGTGGTCACATGACTGTGACATCATCGCAGGTCCTCAACCACTGCCTGTTTTACTGGTCACATGACCTGTGATGTCATCACATGTCCTTCAACTTTTTCAGTGCATTAGATTCAATTGTATTGCCGCCCTGAGGAGGGCAATACAGTTGTATCTAGCAGGCAGGCATGACATTCGGGGCCTGGGACAAAACATTCAGGGCCCAGGCCTTGAATGTTTTAACCTAGCAACTCCCCTGGTTTAGGTACTGAAATGAGTTTACTAAGAAAGCAAGCTGGGGAATACAGGCAGAATGTCTATTTTATAGATATGGGCCCATATAGTCAAAGAGCCTGAGAAAGCTAAATTATTAAGTTTAGAGATGAGTGAATCGAAGCTGACGAAGTGGAATACGATCCAAATTTCAGGAAAAAGTCGATTCATATCGAAACCGAATTTCCTTGCTCTTCGTGGTAACGAATCGCATTTTTTTTTACTAAAATGGCTGCTGCATGTGTGAGGACAGTGGAAAAAAAATAAGAGCCTATTTGTGGTGTGGACCAAATTACATAGTGGTGAAATTTTTTATGTGAAACTGTTTTTTTTGGGGAAAACTGATGGGTGATTGTAGACTTTGTTCTGTATAAACCAAATTCCATTATCCTTTCATTGGTGAAATTTTTTATTTCAAACATGTTTTTTGGGGGAAAATTGCTGGGTAATTGTAGACCTCCTTTTGCTGTATAGCCCTAATTACGTCACCGTGGGTCCTGCAGTAAACATATTGAAGACGCTGATGACAACACACCAGCAGACTTTACCTTTACCATCTATTCATAATTAGATCAAGCAGCTTCAGTAAGTTGAAACCATTCATGTGTTTTTATCTGCTCTGATCTCCACAGCACACAAGACATGACAGGAGAGTCTCTGCTTTGGAGTCCAAGTCCAGTTTCTTAAGATCAGGAGTTCCACCAGAATTGTGCGTAACCTTCTTGCTCCCTGTGCAAAGCCATAATAAAAGAACTCCGTAGGCAAAAGAAAAATATATTCGTTGTTCAGTGTTGCACTTATATGTTGAAAAGCCTTGTGTAGTGTAAACATTGAAAAAATTAAGGGCCTACTTGCTGTTCAGCGGTGCAGTTATATGTGGTAAAGCCCTTTTTGCTGTGAAATTTTCTATGCGACACTGGCTTTTTTTTATATTTAAGAATTTTTTATTAGTTTTAAAATTGCAGTATTGACTATACTGTAGTTTCAATAAGTGGAATACAGAAACGTATAGTACAATATGGAACAATTACATATCCAATGGTGTATAACAGAGAGGGTGAGGCAAAAGACCCTCATGTAAGCCTCATGAGAATAACAACTAGGCATGTTGTTAGAACAACTGGTATCAGAAAAACACACGGATCGTATCTAAGTAAAAAAAAAAACGTAGAAAAAATTGCATGGAAGGGGTTAGTTAGTAAGCAGAACATAAAAATAAAAATGGGAGTCCAAAATAGAGAAGGCTCTATCTATAAGAAGGGGCAAAAGTTCCATGTTGAAGCCGATAGTTGGAGCCATTTCAGACGTATTATAAGATCTTCTCTTTCAGTAATTTCACCAATAGCCCTCCTCTCTTCAGAGGAGAGATTTTCCCCCACTTCATTCTTTTTATTTTTTATTTTTTCCAAATCCTCTATCACTAGGTTCACGAATGTTTGTATGTTCGCAAAACCTGCAATGGGTGGATTATATTTAGGTTTTGGATGTATGTTTCTTCTTCGGTCCAGGGGGGCTCCGGGGGGTGGAAAGGCGAGTGACACCCTAGGGGGGATCCTTGGTGAAAATCCTAAAGATAGAGAACAATAAGTAAGCATCATACAATAAATCAAGGACTCACAGATAGTTGTAAGAAGAAAATAAAAACATCAGTGGAAAAGTGGAACCTATGTAAGACAAGGGATAAATTCCATATAGGTGAAGTAGAATAATACTAGTATATTATAATGGTAAACCATTTAATCCAATCCAACTTTATAGAACTGATGTAAGAACTGAATAAATATTCAGGATAATCAGGAAAAAGTAAATATCTAAACCCCACGCAGGCGCAGTCCCTAGGGAAGAGATGCACCTGGCAGAGTGGAGAAGAAGTGGTAAGAAATATTCCTAACTAGAAATATATGTGATCAATCTTGGCATTAGAAGTAATAAAGGTAAAATTCCATGGCTATGATGCTCCAATAGTAGATGCACTATTGAGAGAAAACTATTTCCAACGTGAAGTGCAAGGTTAGACACTTAACAATCTAGCAATAAGAAAACATCTGCACCTATAATTCTAAGAAGACGCACATGCGTGAACAAATAGAACAACAAGAGGCATCCCTTGCGCCGGCATAATAGGAAAAATCGATGCGAGCTAGATATATTAAGTTAGAGGTGCACGCGGCAACTTACCACAAAACACTGCCACTAAAGAAAAATATCTAAGTTCACATGCCTGCGCAGCTCTCCAAAAGACAGTAGTTCCGACAAAAAGTGTCCAAGTCCGCTCGCATGTGCGAGTATACATGATATATCACGGGATATAAATCGGGAGGAAGAGGAAAATTTCTATAAGGTCCTTGGAGGTTAGCTCCAAGGACCAAGTCCCCATGCCACACTATTGAATATTGTTATAACACCATTATTGAATATTGTTAAAACACCACTTAGAACCAATCCAACACCTGGGATCGCAGTATCATAGCCATGCCCCTTTTCCCCGTAATTGGGAATGCCCCTATCCTTCCCTCATAAGCCAGGAAAATCCACTATGCTGCAGGCCACTGAAGAAGAAACAGCTTGTTTCGAAACGCATCTGGTTTCCCCTGCAGCAGCACACGGATCACTGCTCCCTCAATAAGGACCGGACATCTATCCCTGGGCCCATTGGATCCAAAAAGATAGAATTACTCTACCATCTCTATACGGGCTGGAACAGCGCTACTTCCGCCCGCTCTTTTCAACAGCCCATCTCCCGCCCTCGTGGGACACCACAAGTAGATCCGGTGAGTATAGAGGGCATTTTCATCCATTGCCATCCATTACCTGTACTACGGAATACCGCGACCTCGGCAGCATTGTAACAAGACGGGTAAGGCTACATTATGCTTTTCATATCTATGGTAACATTTACACCGATGTAATTACCATACTAGACACAGATCGCCACTGCTCAAAGGAGGATCCACATTGTGACACAGCCACGCTGTGCAACAATCACGACCCCTGCAAATATATTGCAGTTACAGGCTGTGCATACCTCATTGTAACACTTGTCCATAAGCAGGAGGATTCCTCACTAAATACCCAAAATACTGCTATTAAGCAGACAAACAAGAGGAAATAAAAGCATAATTAGAGGCAACACTATAAGTCCCAGCAGCAATCGCATGAACAAACTTACTATTCTGTACTAGACCCTCTACAGACATTTGGAACACCTTCCTCTGAAGTCAATATCGGATCCAACCTTGGACATTGAACTTATCATTCTCTGGAATATATATATTTTTATATATTTTAAATATATAAATTTTTCACGTTTTCTCCCCCCCAAAATATTATTTTTATTGTTTATTTTTTTATATACACTTTTTTGTATTATCAACCCATTTTTACATCCATTCATAGAAAAATATATTCTTAGTTCACTTCCGCAGTTATATGTTTTGAAAGCCTTTAGTGGCCTATGTCAGTACAGAAAGAAAAATATTTTTGTCGCTTTTAGGGGTGTTTTAATTTGCTTTTAATTTATTTACTTCAGCTTAAAGTATGTCAGGCAGAGAAGTTCCAGGCCATGCACAGGGGAGTGGCAGAGGCATAAATGTTTCTGGCGCAGGCAGAGGTCACAGCAAAGTAAGGGGCCGTGGCAGCAGGAGTCACAGCGAGAGGCCTGAGCTCCCGGTGTCATCTAGCGGTCGTGTCTTGACCAGCAACCCAGCTGTTCTTGATTGGTTAACTCATTCATCCGCTTCATCCCAAGTGACATCAGACACCCCCAGCCAACAGTCGGTGGGTTCGTCAGACACATCCCTTAGTTGGCATGGCCCAGGAGCAGGCCCTGTACCCTCACCTGTCTTCAATCTGCCTCTGTCCTTTTATGTTCACTCACCACGAGAAGTATTATATACTGTGGGCTCTGCTCCACTTTTCAGTGACGACAAGCTACTAGAGGACAGTCAGCAGCTACTTCCTAGCCAAGATCTGGAGGAGATATCTGCCGCTTCCTACGCTAGGTGGGCAAGTAGTAATGAGGAGAGTGGCATCTGAGATGGTGTTGTAAGCGGTCAGGCTCCTGACCCAGAGACCGTTGAGAAGAACATCAGTGACATGCAGACACTACTCGATGATGATGAAGCTGATCGCACTTGGGAGCCAGGGGCAAAAGGGGCTTCTTTATCATCAGGAGAAGAGGGTGGCAGCTTGAGCCAGCAAGTCGATAGGGTGGCCTGGAGTCAGCAGGGTGGCAGCAGTGGGAGATCGGTAGCGAAACATGCACGGGGTAGACCACCTGCTTTGCAGCATCCTACCTGCCCGATAAATAGTTGTGCAGGGGTTCACGGAGGCAGCCGCGGTAGCAGTCAGTCAGTGCGGACTGTTGGGGGGAAAATCACCTACTCGGGAGTGTTGCAGTTTTTGTTAAGCCGCCGGAGGAGGTGAACGTGGCCATATGTAGAATATGTGGGCAGAAGATGAAGCGTGTTGTCACTAAAGCCCTGCATCAACATATGCAGAGTTGCCATACAGTGGCCTGGGAGAACCATGGCTCCGATGTGGTGGTCCAATCTGCCACAGCAACCGCTCCATCACCCAGTGCCACGCACCCGGTTTCAGCCAATCAAGGCTCCACCACCTCAGCCGAAGGGAGCTATCTGTCATTCCCATCTTCTGCTGGTTCAGATGCTCCTGCTCCTCCTCCTACTTCTCGTCAGTCATTCCATAATCAATTGATCACCAAAGCGATTGCCAAGAGACAACAGAATGCTTGCATGCATCCAACGGTGCAGAAGCCGAACATGTTCCTGTCTAAGTTGCTGGTGCTGCAGTCCCTCCCTTTCCAAGTTGTGGACTCTACACCTTTTAGAGAATTGATGGCTTGTGCCAACCCGAGGTGGAGAGTCCCAAGCCGTCATTTCTTTGCGAATAAGGCAGTACCAGCCCTTCACAAATATGTAGAACAGAAGGTGGGCCAGTCCTTGAACCTGTTGGTGTCTGCCAAAGTGCACGGCAGCGCCGACGTGTGGAGCCGTAACTATGGTTAGGGACAGTAGATGTCCTTTATGGCCCATTGGTGAATGTGGTTCCTGCAACTTTGCCAGGTCACGCCGCTTCCGCCTCCAATTTGTCACACCGTTAGTCCTGCGACAATGTCTGCCTCTGCCTCCTCATCCTCCACCATGTCCTCAGCCTCCACTGCAGGGACAAGTCACAGTGCTCCTCAGCATACCATATGTGCAGGGCACGGCGGTGTCATGCTGTTCTGCACCTCGTTTCCCTGGACGAATGGAGTTACACAGGGGAGAAACTGCTCTGTGTCATTCGTCAAGAAATCGGATCCTGGCTTTCTCCCCGAAAACTCAAAATCGGAACCATGGTGACCGATAACGGGAAGTACATTGTGTTGGTGCTGCGTCAAGGAGGCTGAGCCATGTGCCCTGCATGGCACACATGTTCAATCTGGTTGTCAAGCGGTTCTTGAAGTCTCCCATCCATCTGCAAGACATCCTAAAAATGGGTAGGAAACTTTGCATGCACTTCAGCCAATTGTATACCGCAAGGCAAACTCTCCTTGAGCTGCAGCGGCAGAACGGCATCCCTCAACATAGGCTGATATGCGACGTTTCCACCTGTTCGAATCCCACACTCCATATGTTGGACAGACTATACGAACAGAGAAAGGCCATTAACGATTTTTTGATGATGCAAGTGGATAGGAGTAGTCACTTGTGTAACTTCAATGTTAGCCAGTGGCAGCTGATGCGTGACACCTGCCGTTTGCTCCGGCCTTTTGAGGACGCCACGTTATTTGTCATTCACCAGGACTACGGGATGAACGACGTCATTCCACTGCTTTATGTCCTGGAACAGATGGTGGTAACAATGGCTGGTCAGGGGACTGGAATTGTGGCGCCTATATCTCATGGCCACATGAGCCCTGTTGGGGCTGAACTGGAAGAGGAGGAGGAGGAGGGGGAGGAGGACATTGGAGCACAGGCAATCTGTAGCGAAATGGGTGTTTTTTCTACTCCGGTGACAGGAGAGGAGGAGCAGGAGCAGCCAGAGGAGCTACAGGGCGATGAGGAAGATGAGATGACGCAGACACACAATGGCAGTATGCAGTGGAGATGGAGGCAGGGAGTCCCTCCGAGTTACTTCTGGAGGCACAAATGGCCCGATGCATGCTCACTTGCTTGAGTAGTGAGAGCCGAATTGTCACCATTCGGCAGAGGGATGACTTCTGGTTCTCCACCTTGTTGGACCCTCGCTATCGGTCCAGAATGCGGACCCTTTTTACACTCACTGAGAGGGAGGACAAACTGAAGAACTAGAGAGACATCCTATGTAGTCAGTTGGCCGTTACCTATCTGCGCCATCGTCCATCCTCTTGCAGGTCTGACCGGGGGGGCCCTCTGTGCTCACGTTTCACAGCCATGGCTGCTGGGGAGGGGTGGGGTGGCAGGAGCAGTACCAGCTCCATCACCAGCAGCCTGAGTCTACAGTCGCTGATGAGTAGCTTTCTTCACCCGCATACTGAAGAAACTAGTCACCAGCAGCAGCAGGCAGACCTGGAGCAGGACCTGAACCAGCAGGTGGTGGCATACTTGGCCAGCACCCTGCCAATCCACATTGAAGATCCGCTAGACTACTGGGCAGCCAAACTGGATTTGTGGCCGCAACTAGCAGAGTTTGTAGTGTGGCATCAGAGCGGGTGTTTAGTGCGGCGGGGGTCATACCCAAGGAGAACTCACCTGTCCACCCAAAATATGGAGAGACTGACCTTTTTCAAGATAAATCAGGCGTGGGTCAGCAAGGATTTCCAACCACCAATTCCTGATGCATCAGACTAGATCATCAATGGTGCCACACCAACACTTTGATAAGCGACTGGTTTCTTCTGGCTACCTGCCTCAGCTACAACTCTGATGCTGCCACCCGCCTGATGCCACACATCTGATGTCAAGTGCTCCTTCTTTCACCATCCTTTGTCAGCGTGTACTGGTATTGACACCCACCGCCCCACTCTGTCACCGGGTCACTTTGTGGTCTCCTGATGCAGCCGCTGCTGCCATTTTGACACCATGTCACCTTGCCACTCTGTGGTATCCTGATGCTGCTGCTGCCATCTCCACACTATGTCACCTTGCCACTGTGTGGGAACCTGATGCTGCTGCTTCTACTGCCATCTCCACACTATGTCACCTTGCCACTCTGTGACATCCTCCTGCTTCTACCATATCCACACTGTCACCTTGACACTCTGTGGTATCCTGATGCTGCTGCTGCCATCTCCACACTTTGTCACCTTGCCACTCTGTGGTATCCTGATACTGATGCTGCTGCCATATCCACACTATGTC
The DNA here is from genome assembly GCF_014858855.1 of Bufo gargarizans. NCBI lineage: Eukaryota > Metazoa > Chordata > Amphibia > Anura > Bufonidae > Bufo > Bufo gargarizans. Next base: position 100,963,705 of record NC_058085.1, read on the forward strand.
ACCTTGCCACTCTATTGGATCCTGATGCTGCTGCTGCCATCTCCACACTATGTCACCTTGCCACTTGGTGGTATCTTGATGCTGCTTCTGCCATATCCACACTGTCACCTTGCTACTCTGTGGTATCCGAATGCTGCTGCTGCCATATTCACACTATGTCACCTTGACACTCTTTGGTACCCTGATGCTGCTTTTATCTCCACACTATGTCACCTTGCCACTCTTTGGTATCCTGATGCTGCTGCCATCTCCACACTATGTCACCTTCCCACTCTGTGGTATCCGGATGCTGCTGCTGCCATCTCCACACTATGTCACTTTGCCACTCTGTGGTATCCTTATGCTGCTGCTGCCATCTCCACACTATGTCACCTTGCCACTCTGTGGTCTCCTGATGCTGCTGCTGCCATATCCAAACTATGTCACCTTGCCACTGTGTGGTATCCTGGTGCTGCTGCTGCTACTGCCATCTCCACACTATTTCACCTTACCACTCTGTGGTATCCTCCTGCTGCTGCTGCCATCTCCACACTATGTCACCTTGCCACTCTGTGGAATCCTGATGCTAATGCTGCTGCCATCTCCACACTATGTCACCTTGCCACTTGGTGGTATCCTGATGCTGCTTCTGCCATATCCACACAGTCACCTTGCTACTCTATGGTATCCGGATGCTGCTGCCATATTCACACTATGTTACCTTGCCACTTTTTGGTACCCTGCTGCTGCTGCCATCTCCACACTATGTCAACTTGCCACTCTTTGGTATCCTGATGCTGCTGCTGCCATCTCCACACTATGTCACCTTGCCACTGTGTGGTATCCTGATGCTGCTGCTGCTACTGCCATCTCCACACTATGTCTCCTTCCCACTCTATGGTATCCGCCTGCTGCTGCTGCCATATCCACACTATGTCACCTTGCCACTCTGTGGTATCCTCCTGATGCTGCTGCTGCTGCCACCTCCAGACTCTATCAATGTGCCACTCAGTGGCCTCCTCATACTGCTGCCAACTCCAGACTCTGTCATTGTTCCACTCGGTGGCCTCCTCATGCTGTTGCCACCTCCACAATCTCTCGTCATGATGCTACTCTGGCATCCTCATGCTGCTGACACCTCCACACTTTGTCATCGTGCCACTCTGTGGCCTCCTCATGCTGCTGCCACTACCACAATATCTCGTCGCTGTGCCACTCTGTGTCTGCCTAATGCTGCTGCCACCTCCACAATCTCTCGACGTCGTGCTACTCTGGCCTCCTCATGCTGCTGACACCTCCACACTTTGTCTTCGTGCCACTCTGTGGCCTCCTCATGCTGCTGCCACCTCCACAATCTCTCATCGTCGTGCTACTCTAGCCTCGTCATGCTGCTGATACCTTCACACTTTGTCCTTGTGCCACTCTGTGGCCTCCTCATGCTGCTCATACCTTCACAATCTCTTGTCGTCGTGCTACTCTGGCCTCCTAATGCTGCTGACACCTCCACACTTTGTCTTAGTGCCACTCTGTGGCCTCCTTATGCTGCTGCCACCTTCACAATCTCTCGTTGTCGTGCTACTCTGTGGCCTCCTCATGCTGCTGTCACCTCCACAATCTTTCATCATCGTGCCACTCTGTGGCCTCCTGATGCTGCCGCCACCTCCACACTCTGTCATTGGGCCACTCTGTGGTCTCCTCATGCTGCTTCCACCTCACCAATATGTCATAGGTCCACTCTGTGGACTTCTCATGCTGTTCCCACCCTCCCTACTTTATGACTGGGCCACTATTTTGCCTTTAGGCCTGGCTGACATCATAATTTATTTGACCTTTCTCCTGATCTGTCAGAAGGAAGGAAAAATGAGACACATATCAGATCCTGTCTGTGTAGCAGCTGTAAGGCTTGTGTTTTGGTAGTCAAAAGCAGGAGAGGTTACAAAACACAGAAGACATGCAAATATTCCATTTACGTGTCATCTCTGTTTTAGATCCACTCCTGATTTTTTGGGCATTAGCAATACTGATGGATTATTGAGTAAATGCTGACGGAGTGAAGGCGTATGTTCCACAGAGAGAATCCATTTTTTGTGGGTTATTGTTCTGACGGATCAGTGGAAGGGCAAATTAATTAGTGACTTCAACACAAACTTACTGCTGACACACTCTCCACTCTGTCCAGGGGGCTCTACTTGTTTATGTGTTTAATAGAACAGACATCTATGTGGAATCAGCTGGCGATGGTGTAAAAGGAGTGTGTTTCTTTTTGGCGCTAACATCGACCTGTAAGGCTTTTTTAACGCAAATTGCCGCGAATATATTTGAATCGAAACAAATTTTCCCTGAAAAATTTGGCGAACTGGCAAACCGGATTTTGGAAAAATTCGCTCATCTCTAACCACATCATTTAAGGACTCTGATTCTTCAGATGCACACCGACCTCCTGTAGCATGGGTGCTACTCACTATTCTCGCCGCCACAGGCATGTACTCTTCCTCTCTCTCCACGGCAGCTAGATAAACGCTGTAGAATGTCATGTCGGGTGTCATCTGGGTGATCTCTTGCAATTTGTCCTATAAGAATTTGATGGAGGGCCCCACTATAAACTGGTCTCGTAGTAGCCGGTCTACCGCCCAGAAAGCTCCCATGGCCTGTGGATCTCGCTGCTGTATTTCATTTAGTGTCTCCTGTAGGGCATTGGAATACTGCATCAGGGCCTCGCCCTCTCGTTGTGTGGTCTGTTGAAGAAGTGGCTCCCTAGCTGCACTACTTAAGCACGTCCCCCCCCCCCGGGCTCTCTCCAGCAGGGAGAATATTTTCTCGAGGGTGTCTCTCTCGGATTCAGGCTTTACCATAACTGTCTGTCTGAAGTCACCTTCTAGAGCCCCCAAGGCAACCTCTGCCTGCAGCTCAGGGGTCAGGTCACACATTCTAACCGCACTTCGCACCCTTTTAGTCCAGTCGTGCAACATCATATTTTTACCATCAAATTTTGGCAGATGACGCAACAGCACCCCCGCGGGGATGTACTCTACTGTTGTGCAATTGCATTTTTTTTTCAATTTCACTCCATTTAGAATTTTTTCCCTCTCCCCACCACATTGTATGCAACTGTAAATAGTGCCATTAGAAAGATCATCTTGTCCTGCAAAAAACAAGTCATCATACAGCTATGTGAACAGAAAAATAAAAAAGTTATGGCTTTGGGAGGGCTGGGAGTAGAAAACGAAAACAAAAAAAATAATTAAAATTGCCTGATCATGAAAGGGTTAAACATAAGAATGAAGTGGATTTTTAATAATTACTTTACCAAAATAGTAAAGTCTATTAGTCAGTGTGAATAACTTTATGTTACTGGGAAGTTGCCAGGGAGTCCGTTGGATGCCACAGTCACTCACTGAACATCATCAGGGATTTCCTTTAACATTGAGATGCACTTGATGATGCAAGAGGGATCTTTATCTCATACTTGGCAGGACCCAAAGATATCATGCAGCTGGCATCTAACAGTCCAAGTCAAGCTATGATGTTATATCTATATTTTTCCCAAGTAAATTTGGAATATGAAAGCATTTCTTGCCCTTAATGGGGTTGATAAATTAATTTTCCTTAGTTCGGGCATATAAACCTATTCTAGGGTTAATTTTCATATGAAATCAACTGACTCAGGATTTCTAAGTGTGGGAGGAAGCCAGAGCACATGGAGGAAACCCACGCAAACATTGGGGAGAATGCTATGCAAATATAAACTGATGTTGGCCTGGGTGGATCTGAGCCCCATGTAATTTGCTGACTAACTTGTTCTTCAAAGTGCAACAAAAAGTTAGATATTTGATATATGCAATAGAAGCAAGAGACACTTCTCTAACCTCCAGCATCCAATGAAAACACTCTTTCATACATCTGCCCCGAAAGGTCGCTAACAGATACCTCTGGGGGCAAGGGCGTACACAGATCTCAAAACAGTATGGGCCCCTATGGGTCCCATGCCCACCCAGTTTCCCAGTATGTGTGTGTCAATCATTTCCAAGTAATGCAGAATGCAAAGATTACTAAATTTCCATTTTGTTTTCCTAAGCGTAAAAAATTGTAATAAAAAAAAATTGTAATAAAAATGTCACCCTAAGCCTTACCCACTTTATTCGACCACTATGTCAGGAAAAGTGTAATATTTGCATCATAAATATGGCAGTCATTCTGAACACCATATTTCTCAAAGTATTTTATACCAGAAAAAAATACACAAAAAAAAGAAAAAAATACACGGATAAAGCAATGGCTTCCATTCTATTACAAAACCGTCGGCCTGCAGCCACCACTAGTGGGAGCTCGGTGCAAAGTAATTAATGTAGTTACTATTGATTGAATTAGAAACTGTAATAATGTTTGTATTGAGCTCCCCTATTGGCAGCTGATAAAAATGCTGTGTTTTCACATCAGGAATTGAAAAAGTTTAGCTCCAGATCCTCTGTCCCTTGTAGCAGTTGCATGGTTTCTTCTATTGAAGGTACAGCACAGTCTGTGGCAGCTCATCTTTGCCGATAACAGAAGAATTAGGCAGTTAAAATCCCCAAATCCAATCCTTATCTCCCTATCTGCTGTCGGAAGGGAGTTAAGAGATCGCCATATAGAATAGATGGTCCTTTCATAATTGGCAGGTGGCATATGTACATCTATGTGTATAACCAACTTAAGAGAAAAGCCAGCTGAACCTAGCAGGATTAGTTGATGATCGTGCCTTTCAATTTCTCTCAAATGAGAGATGTTTGGGGGAAGGGACGGGAAATCTCCAGAAGTGTCTGGCAGTGGCTAATTCTTCTTTCTCCATTTAAAATAAACATATTATGGTGGACATGGGGAAAAAAAGCTGTCAGACGAATGTTGGTCGTTATTTCATTTGTATGGCCAGCTTTGATTGTAGAACAAGAGGTAAGCTGAGTCAAATAATGAACTGTATGCCCTGCTTTTTTGCCTACAATGAGGTTTAGTATTCCATTAAAGGAACCTTCTATGAAATCCATTGATTACCCGTCTATCAAGACAGGTGTAACCATGATGTTGTGCTAAATATTCTAGGAAGCCATTGGCTCCACAAGATGCCACAGAGGCAAGCTAATGTTGATCTGTGGTCTGCTGAACTTAAAGTCTCTGGAGACCTTAGACCTCAACCACTGTGATGATGTGATCAACACTTACTGTTCTTCTTCATTCAATCCAGCTACACAAAAGCAAGGAAGAACCTTCAGAACTTAGTGAACTCCATGAGAGGTTTTCTTCATTTTGAAAGGTATCAGCCAAGCCAGTTTTGAGAGAGTTCTCTCAATATTCATACTCTTTGCACGCTCTTTGACTCAGATTAGATTGTAATATTGCATAGGAAACAAATGTTAGAATAAACAGAAATAAAGTGTGGAAAAGAGAAGAAAACCATCTCGCATAAGACGACAAGTTAATTTCCCCGGGGAAACGTTGATTAAGATGGATGCATAGGAGTCATGTAAGAGGATTGCAACAGAACTGCTCACCAAGACAATTTCAATAGTTCAGAGCAAGCTGCTTTACACAGAGGTAATTATGGCTTTGGAGATTGCTTGCATGACTTAAGAATCTTTTAAAGAGGAAGCATCTTCTGTGTTTAATTTTAACTAGGATTTCTGTGAAGAAAAACATCAAGCGCATACACATGGAAGGATATTAGAATATCGACCACTACTGTAGACCTGATTGCTAATTGCAGCGATATTTATGCAATAATTTTAACTTCTTAAAGAACATTTTAATCTTCTTACCACTTTTAACTGATTAAAGTGAAGCTGTCACGAGGGTGTCAGGAGAAATCGCTGACCCTGTTGTGCCTGGGGTCAGAATGTTGCAGCGGGAGGCTATGCGCTTGGTTTCTCAAGAGATCGGTCCATGACCTAATGCTGAGAATTGATTCTGGTCCAGGTTTTCCTGCTTAGGTTTGCAATCCTTTTTGTCCCATTTAGGAATCTGTAGCTTTTCCTTTCAGTTGTTCTCTGTCAGTCACTCCCAGCTACTATATATTCTCCCTTTCTGTTTCCAGATATAGACCTTCCTTCCATATCTTCTATTCTGACTTCAGATGGACAACTGTTGCTGTGGAGCCATTGGAACTCGAGCTATTGGATATCCAGTTCTCTCCTTTTGGGGGTTGTTTGTAGTGTTTGTGTTGTGTGTCCTTTCCCTGTTGTTACGCTAGGTGTCATTGGTGAGGACTAGTGCTCCCAATGCCCTACTCGCTACCTAGGTCTTATTTCAGGGTAAGCCAGGTACGAGGCACGTGATCGGCGTATGGGTTAGCAGCCCATCTAGGGACGTCAGAGCAGCCAGGTGCCAATGCCAGGTGAGCTAGGCGTCAGCACTCCTCCCTCTATCTAGTGGAAGGGTACTCCTCTTCCCTCCCGTCTGCTCTGCATATCTGTTACCTGCCATCTCAGATGTGATATTATATCTGGCCCTTATTTTCTTTTTTAAAGAAAAAAATCCACTATGGATCCTATTACTGCTTTGGCAAAGCAGTTGCAAGGTCAGTCTCTTTAAGTGGCAGGATTGAGGGCGTCGGCCCTTCAGCAGCAGCAGCAGACCACGAGCCCAGTGGTTGCTATGGGTAACCAGGTTAATCCGGAACCTAAAGTTGCTCTCCCTGACAGATTTTCTGGAGGGAGAGACAAATTAGTTGTTTTCTGAGAAGCCTGTAAATTATATTTCAAGCTGCACCCAAAATCCTCTGGTGATGAGGAACAGTGGGTGGGAATTGTTATCTCACTTCTCCAAGGGGATCCTCAATCCTGGGCTTTTTCATTACCAGCTGGTACCAAGGCCCTTCGGTCGGTAGATTAGTTTTTGAGGCCCTGGGTCTCATATATGATGACCCTGACCAAGTCTCCCTAGCTGAGTCTAGATTACGACGGCTTCAGCAGGGAGATCGGTCAGTGGAGGTTAATTGTTCTGACTTTCGAAGGTGGGCCACGGATACTCAGGAGACAGTTTTGCCAGGGGTTATCGGAGAAAGTAAAAGATACGCTTGCTCTGTATGAAACTTCAATGTCCCTTGAGGCTGCTATGTCACTATCTATAAGAATTGATAGACGTCTTAGGGATAGGCCAAGGAGTTCTTGTCCTCAAGAGACTTTTCCCAGGCAGAAGTCTGTTCTGACTCAAACGATCCTATGCAACTAGCGGGAGCCACTCATCAGGTTGGTCCTCCTGGGGTTCGCTGTAAGACAAGGGTTTGTTTTTTATGTGGTCGGAGGTGTCATTTGTATTAGAGCTTGTCTATTCATACCCAAAGAAGAAACAACTGCCGGAGCTACTGACCCCAGGTTGTGCGGAGGATGACAACCTGGGAGTATACATCTCCTCCATACAAACATCTCAGTTTCTTTTGCCAGCTATGGTAGTCTCGGGAAATAAAACTGAGACGATCAGTTTTTTTGAACAGTGGGGCTGGGGGTAATATGGTGGATGCCAGATTTGCTTGGACTCTGGGTTTGTCTTTTAGTCCTTTATCTAGATCAATCTCCATATTTGCCATTGACTCTGCTCCTCTTACTCAAGGGAAACTAACACACATTGTACATAACATACATCTTCGGGTGGGGTCCCTCCATAATGAGTTTATTTCTTGCTATGTCCTTGAAGGTCTTCCCACTCCTATGGTATTAGGTCTTCCCTGGTTGGTAGCGCATAATCATGTCGTTGATTGGCAGGCCAGGGAGATATTGGAGCGGAGTGAGCATTGTAGGGACAATTGCCTAAGTAGCAGTTGCTCAGCCACCTCCATTACAACCTTACCAGCATTTGTGTCCGACTTTGAGGATGTTTTATTTGAGAAGGGTTGTCAGGAGTTACCACCCCATCGTCCGTATGATTGCCCTGTTAACCTGGAGCAAAGTTACCTAAGACCAGGTTACATAATCTTTCTGGCCCCGAAAGACAAGCCATGAAGGATTATATTTCCAAGAGTCTGGCTAAAGGACATATCAGACCCTCCTCTGCACCCGTGGATGCACGGTTCTTTGTGTAGAATAAAGATGGCATGCATCCTTGCCTAGATTTTTGTGAACTAAATCAGATAACTATCCCAGACTCATACTTGTCCGACGGAGTCTCTGTTGCCACTGGTCATTCTCAACAGGCCGTGGACACACCTGTCGATGTATTTTATTACTGACCTACCTATATCTGTGGGTAAAACTGTCATCCTGGTAGTAGTAGACAGGTTTAGTAAAATGGTGCATTTCATTGCCTTACCCGCATTGCCAAATGCTAGAACCCTGGCTTAGGCCTTTATCAATGAAATAGTAAAGCTACACGGGGTCCCTTCCGATGTTGTTTCAGATCGTGGAACGCAGTTTATTTCTAAATTCTGGAGAGCTTTTTGTTCTCGTCTTGGGGTACATTTGTCCTTTTCCTCAGCCTTCCATCCGCAGTCGAACGACCAGAACGAACACACCAACCAAAACCTAGAGACTTACCTTAGTTGTTTCGTGTCTGAAAATCAGGAGGAATGTTCATCTTACTTACCTTTAGCAGAGTTTACTTTAAACAGTCGCCATCAACAATCAACTGGTAAGTCACTATTTTGTGGTGCATATGGTTTTCATCCTCAATTTTGCACTTTCAGTGAGGGGGAGCCTTCTGGGATCCCTGAGGAAGAACGGTTAATGTCATCAGTCTCTTATGTATGGCGAAAGGTTCAAAGCAACTTGAAAAATATGGAATACAGAAATAAACATATAGCTGATAAAAAACGTTCGCAAGGTCCGGACCTAGGGGTTAATGACTATGTGTGGTTGTCGACTAGGAATATTAAGTTAAAGGTTTCCTCTTGGAAATTGGGTCCGACTCCTAAGTTTATCGGTACTTATAAAATAGTTGCCGTCATTAACCCCGTGGAATTTCGCCTAGAGCTACCTCAAACTCTGAAAATTCAAAGTGTTTTTCATAAATCGTTGCTCAAAAACCGCCCCCTCCAATCATTGTCAATGGCAATTTGGAGTTTGAGGTGTGTTGAGGTGTACTAATATTTTTGTATTTGCTTTACACGTCACCGTCGCTGGGGTGTGAAGAAGGATACGTCACGGAAAGAGATCCATCTTCGTTGGAGGTACATAAAAGTCCGGCTGGTCGGGAAGAAGCGTTCCCGGAAGAAAAGGACTTCTTTCAAGCAGCTGCAAGGGACGGGAAAGTACAGGACCAACAAGAAGATGGAGGCTCAGAAAAATGTGAGTATGAACTTCTCCACACTCCAACACTTAGCCAAAAACAGCACTTTTAATCCCATTGTTCCTACTACATACAAATCCGCTGAGCTGCTGTGGTCCGCTTTACTGGACCAGGTGTACGCTCATGACCGGGTTTGTATTAGTAGGAGTGTCTTTAACAAGACCACCAAACGCCTCCAAATGCTAGCCAAATTGGTTCTTTCCTATGAGGATACCATTTGGAAGGTGGAACACATAGAGACACTTGCCAGCACAAGAAAGGCAGGGGAGGTTGCGGACAAGGCAAACTTCCACTGCAATTGTTGTGTTGATAACTGTAGAAGAATTCACACACTAGAGGTTCAATTACAAGAAGAAGCCCAGTGTACAGTCGAGAGGGGAAGAGAAATCTGTGTGTTAGAGTCGAGACTCTCGGATAAGGACAGTCTCTACTCTGACATGGACAGAGAGCTACTCCGGCTGTACACTGAGATTAATCAGTACAGGAACAATACGGTATCTACGGATGCCCTGATTGTTCAGATGAGGGAGGACCTGGCTGCAAAGACGCAAACCATTGCAGACTTGCAGCGGGCAATCTCCAATTTGTGCAGGCCTAGTACCAACGGTATGGTGCCCACTAAACAAGTTTGTGTTTCGGGAACGGCACAGGGGGAGACATCGGCGACAGCGCCAAGGTCTTCGACGGATAATACATCCGCAGTGGTAGACACTAGGGGACATGTGGAGCGGTCTCTACGATTCACCCCGACACCCGGGGAGAATAGGAGTAGCAACCATTACCAGGAACAGGACAACGGTTGGGGAGAGGAGAGTGGAGGGGTATATTCCGCTTCCAATCCGCCAACACGTCCGGAAAAACAGGAAGAGATGTATCCTAAGCATTCCAGTATGGAAAGGATAAACTTCCTGTTACGGATCTGCAAGGAGATCCCGAAATATGATCCCCATGTAGATCCGTTCGCTTCATGCGATATTTTCGAAGGTCACTGTAACAAATATTCAGTGGCTCCGGAATATCGCATGGAGCTGTTCAGATTATGGTTACCAACACACCTTAATCAAAGGTATGAGGTAACGGGGAGGATGCAACCCACGAATGGCCAGTTTCATGATAAGGAAGAACGTCTCTCCATACTCACGAGACTGGCCACGGGTCATTGGGATGTCACTCCAGAGGTCCTGTCAAAGTTCAAGCCTACTATACATGATGAACCCTTGTCATTGTGTAGTCGGTTTGAAGCAATGTACAGGAGGGTTACCAAAGATCAGGGTATTGGGATTCCACAAGGCATGGTGCGCATGTTTGTGGAAAAATTCCCATATCTTGATACTGCAATTCGGCTGAGTGCAGCTAGGGAGCCATCCCTCACGGATGCAGCCATGATTATTGAGCAGTGTAGACAAGACATACTGCTCAGTAAGAAGTCTGTGAAAGTGAGGGAGCGTGTGCCTGTATACGGTAGGTCACAAGACGAACGGGTACAACACACGAGGTATACATCCACTGTTCGCCCCACGGCCCCACCGTTGGAAAGGGCAGGAAACTTTCGTTGTTTCCTGTGCTTACAAGAGGGGCACATAAAAAGAAATTGTCCACAGTGGTTAAAGATTAACCGGACAAATTCGGAGAAAAATGGCAATAATAACGGTTTCAGGATGAAACCTAATTTTGCCAGGCCTGTGGGGGAACAGGTTGATATGAATCTGGGACATTCATCAGGGCAAGCACCAAAATGCTTGGCGGTCATGAATGTCCCAGGGGGCGTGGAATCAATAGATTCCACACCTAAGGATCAAGAACAGAGCGCAAGAGTGGCAGTATGTACCACACAAATACCTACTGGGAGTCTGGTGGATATCGAATGAGGATTAGGGGTCCCTAAAGAGTTGGCACCAGTATGTCCAATCATACTGGATCCTTCAGGGAGACCCCATATAAAAGCCACGATAAAAGATAAAGAAACGGAAATCATGCTTGATACTGGGGCGGAAATTTCCATTACCAATATCAAACATGATCTACTCCCCAACAGCCCTCAGTGTGTGGTGATCGGATTTGATCACCAACAAGGGGGGGTGAAGGCCCACAGAATTGATGAGGTAATCATTCAGATTACCAGGTGCACTACCCTCAGGATACCCATGTGGTATTACCCCGGTTCTGATAACATTATCGGAACCGATGTAATGACACAAAATGGGTGGATCCTGGATCTGGCAAATTGCATTGTGTGGAAGGGTCCCAGACGAGCCAAGGTGTTTGTCATTCAACGCCAGTATCTGGGACCACCTTTGCCAGCAGTAGATAACTCTACTGATGTGCTGGAACACAAGTGGCCTGAGGTCTCACACAATCCAGACCTTGAGCCTATTGTGTACAAGCACCCTGATCTGTGGGCCCAAAGTAAGAATGACTGTGGCAGATTGATTGGCGTTTTGGTAGACATACAGGGTCCTGACCCTCCACCTCAACGCCAATATCGATTTCCACCAGAGGCCACCCATTCAATTATGGACACAATCCTTGAATTGAAGACTAGGGGTCTGGTCATTGAGGGCAACTCAAAGTGCAACAATGCCCTCTGGCCAGTTAAGAAAAAGGACACGAATGCATGGAGGTTGACCATAGACCTCCGTGTCCTTAACAAATACACCCCAATGTCAGCCCCAGTGGTGGCCCAAACTCCCGACATCATGGCCAGAATAAGTGGCAAAAGCCGCGTATTCTCGACCATCGATGTTGCCAACGGGTTCTTCTCCATCGAACTCACGGAGTCGTGTTGGTACAAATTTGCTTTCACGGTGGGGGACAAACAGTACATGTTTGCTGTACTGCCCCAGGGGTTCCATAGCAGCCCCACGTATTTCCATCAGGCATTGGCGGCTGTGCTGAGTGTATTCTCACGGCCGGAATGCCTCCTACAATACGTGGATGACTTGCTTTTGCATACAGAAACCATGGAGGAACACTTGGTTCTGTTGAAAGAGCTGCTAGGACTCCTGGCAAAGTCAGGACTCAAACTGAGTCCCCATAAGGCAAATTTGGCTAAAGCAGAGGTAACTTTCCTTGGGGTCCAAATTTCCTGTGGAACCAAAGGTATCATGACGGCCCGTGTGGAAGCCATGGTAAAGTTACCCAGGCCTGGCACCCTTCAGGGTTTGAGAAAATTCCTGGGGGTTGCCAACTTCATGAGGGAGTTCATAGAGGATTTCGCTGCCAAAGCGAAACCTCTCTACGAACTCCTTCGAGGAGAGGAACCCTCAATCAAAGGGTGGTCCGATGCGCAGGAGGAGGCCTTTTCAACCCTGAAAAGGGACCTCTCCTCGGCGCCTGTGTTGGCCACTCCACATTCAGATGGGGAAATGGCCATACAGGCGCATGCAGGGATAGAGTCTATCTCAGCGGTCCTTGTAAAGAAAGTAGGTTACGAGACCAGACCGCTGGGATATTTCTCCAGGCTGCTTTCGCCCGTCGAACGAGGGTTCGATGAATGCGCCAAGCAATTGGCAGCCATACACTATGCTGTTAAGACCACAGAGCATATTGTTGGCTTCCGGCCCCTCACTTTGCAGACTCCACATTCACCGTTGACCCTTTTGCTCCGTGATACTCTCCCTGGAGTCTCCCAACAGAGATTCGGGAGATGGATCATGGATCTCAGCGGCCGGAATCTGCAGGTGGACCACAAGGCCAAGTATGTTCTGTCCCAGTTGCTTAACCTGACTGGAACTGAACATGACTGTGGCCAACCGGTAATGGACGACTCTCCACAGATGTTCAGGACTGACAAGCATCCAGATGACAGAGTCATCTTTGTTGATTGCTCTCGGTTCTATCTGGATGGGGAATATGTCACAGGTTTTGCTGTGCTGGATGAGACCACTGGTACCCATCCGGTTACCGGGTCACATGTCAGCACAGCGGGCAGAGCTGGAGGGTGTTAAAGAGGCTCTGCTTCTTCACCCTCCAGGGAAACGAACTATATATAGCGACAGCTCATATGTAGTTCGCTCCCTCACATTGCACCTGGACGTTTGGAAGAGAAGAGGATTTGTGGACAGCCAAAACAAACCTCTGGCTCATGTGTCAGTCCTGAAGGAGCTGTGGGAGTGGGGTATGGCACACGTGGCGGAAGCAGTCATCATAAAAATCCCGGCGCATCAAAAAGGGGATGAACCTTTGACAACAGGTAACAACCAGGCAGACGAACTGGCAAAACTAGCAGCAGTGTCTGGGACCTTTAGGCACTGAGCCACTGCCCGCATATTGGATTGCAGCGCATACCCATCTGAGTGACAGCCCGGTGTCATTCAAGGAGGAACAAGCTAAGGATCCTCTTCTAATGACACACATCCAAGTACCACAGCATCCCTGGTCCTTACAACAGGGGATCCTGTGTTACGACACCGGTACACAGTCGCTTCCTCTCCCGGTGGTTCCACAGCATCTGCAAGCAGAGCTGACACGGTTGAACCACCAAATGTTTGGACATCTTGGCCGGAAAAAGCTCTTGCCTCTCCTGAGAGACAAATTGTACTGGCCCGGAATGTCCAACACAGTAGAGGAGGTTATGCAACAGTGCCTGATGTGTGCTCAGGTTAACCCAAGGGCATCTGCCTTGAAGCCAGTGTTACAGCGGGTTCCTCCTGCTGATGGTCCATGGTCCGCTATCCAAATTGATTTCATCGGACCTTTGCCAACTGGGAGTCGTAACTGTCGTTACGCCCTGGTGGTAGTGGATGTCTTCTCGAAGTGGGTAGAAGCCATCCCTACGGTCAATTATTCGGCCTCCACCACTGCCCGTGTTCTCTGGGAACAAGTTCTGTCACGATGGGGGATCCCCAGATTGATAGAATCCGACAGAGGGACCCATTTCACGGGTAAGGTCATGAAAGCGCTTTGTGGTCTCCTAGACATAAAGCAAAGGTTTCATGTCCCTTATCACCCTCAGTAAGCGGGCATCGTGGAGCGGATGAACCGGACCATCAAAACCCGGCTTTCCAAGGCACTGCTGGAGAAAGGTTCCTCTTGGGTAACCTCCCTTCCAGCTGTGCTAATGGGTATCCGAGCCACAGAGGCCTCTAGTACTGGTATCTCCCCATTTGAACTCATGACCGGACGTAAGATGCCCCTATGTCTACCAAACGAACCCCAAGTGTCGGAGCCCACGAAGAACGCCATCGCCAGGGACTTGTTTCTTCAACAGGTTCAGCAGAACCTGAAGGAGTTACTGCCTCATGCAGCTATACGGTTACACAAACCGTATCTACAGGGGGAAACACCTATGCCCTCTGTAGGAGAAATGGTAATGGTGAAAGTCTTTCGTTGGGTCGGCCCATGGGACGCAAACTGGGAAGGACCATACAAGGTCCTTGAAGTGATGGGGGACACCATGCTGAAGGTACAAAGGCCTATCACGAGCAAGAAGAAATCCCGTAGACGCCAGGAAGTTTTTTGGATTCACATGGACCAGGCCAAAGCCACCCGAGCCTCCCCAACTCAATAACGAATACTGTTCCGAGTTGGGTGAGGGGGGGGGAAGGGCTTGGTGGGTCGAATGTGAATCCAATACACTTAACACATTCCATCTCATTGCAGAACACAAGAGGGTGACACTCCATGGGACCACACTGCCAGGGAAGAGCTTGGCATTCTCTGAATGGGATACGTATCCAGCTTGTGACACTGGTGGTAAGCATGTTGATGGCGGGCTCAGCCTCTTCAGGGGAGGACCTGGGGACAAATATTGGTATGGCCAGCATATCACTTGATGGACCCGGCCTTTTAATGGTGGAATGTTTGGGTGGCAAAATCCTGGAACCATACGAGAACATTACCTTTACACCAGGTCAATGGTATCTGTATGGTTTCCAGAGAGAGGGTTTTGCCAACGGTGTAATTCAGCATTATACCCCGGTGGAGAATGTGTCTGCCATACAACATGACTTGCACGCTCTCTGTCTCAAGGAATACAGGCATTTTCAGGACTTGGACCCTGTACCTATCAAATCCTTAAGATGGGTATCTAGGAATCCACACTTGCACCCTTACCAGCAAGTGAGCGCCAACACTACCACAGTGTTGTGTACAAAGGAGGGTTTGCTGAGTCCTGAAGATGTCACTGGGGCAGAGTACAGCGGTTGGTATATCCTGAAAGCTACCTTCCTAGGGAAGGATAGCAGAAACGGGTTAAGGGTTAGGACATATTTCGATAGGCCCATTCCGGTAAAAGGCACCCTGAAGGCTTATTGTATGTTGAGGGATTCCCAGATGATTATCACCAGGGAATCCAGTTATGTACAGGGACATGTATCCACAGATTACTTGCGAACCAGCATAATGATGTTAAAGTTAAACTGCAGTGACTCTGATCAGGCCATCTGGAATGATCAGAGTGGTCCGGTAAAACTGGAGGGTTTGTATCGAGCCACAGTTTTAAAGGTACGGACCGATGCCAAGGACCCAAGGTATGCACAGTTAAAGGGGTCTCCATCCATACGGTCTTTCATGATTACGATCATGAGAGACAACTGCGTTCCTGAGGTGACGGGATACTATTTCGTCACCTATGCCCACTGGGAACAGGATACCCAGATGGTGATGTTGGACACTAATCCCTTGAGGTGGGATTTAGTGTGCAATGGGGTGGACACCCCTACAGTGGATGTATGGATGGATGGTACCCCTATGACTGAGGAATACCGGGGTAGGTATGTGTCTTTCGATTGGACAGACCCCAGGGGCAGGGACATTAACTTTGACATCAATATAGATGGTTCATTCAAGTGGCCGTTTTGCGAGGCAGCCGACGAAGGGTGCTGGACCTTTACTCAATGGGTCTATCTGTCTCAAACCAAACCCGTAGGGAAACTAGTGTTACAGGCTGGAGAAGACGAACAATGGTATCCATTCAAAGGACGGGGACGGGTCTGTGTTACGGTAGTAAGGGTCCCCTACGAAACAGAAGGTCTCCAACCCGTAAGACCACATTCAGACTCTTGCACCACCCCTATCCATCAATTGGCAGACCCTGTAGCTCCTCAACTGTCACCCCCCTGGAAGATCATCACGGATGCAAAATTCATCCTGTTTACCTGGAGAATTTCCGTAGATGACTTCCGAGTTGATCACTGGGATCACAGGTGTGAGGAGTTCGTTAGGAACCAAATTGACATGGTAAGAGGTTGGATAGAGGCGGGGCAAGAGGTCAGGAAAGACGACTCTCGACTCAGGAAGAACAGGGGGAGGAGAGACCTGGTGGCTATGGGACTTGGCGGAGGTGCTTTGGCAGTGGGTGCCCTGAACACTATGGATATGGAAGTCCTGAGAAGTAAGCTTGGGGAGGTTGCGCGACACGCCGGGGAAGGATTCAAGACCCAGATTGATGTAGACCACGTCTTAGAGGGTTTACAACACTCGCACATTGATGCCACTACCTCTCTATCTTCTGCTATACGTGAGAAGTTTAGGAGGTTAGTTGTGGGTCTTTTGGAGGAGCAGGATCGGGCTCAGCTTGCTCTGGCATGTACGCAGGTCCAAAGTGAACTCTCGGACAACCTTAAACATATTGTCACGGCACTTCACAACGGCCACTTCCCATTCAACCTCCGTCAGCGAATAAGTCCACTGATTTCTCCTTTTGCCATTAATCACACCAACTGGTGGGTGGTTCAGTGGCATGGATGTAAAAATTTAACCTGCACTGCTTTGTCCCTGGCACCTGTATCCGGTCGCATCAGACAAGGATACAGTGTCATCAATCTAGGAACGATGATTAACAACCAGACGGTGCTTCATCCCCAGCTCCCCTCGGGCGTTCTAACCTATGAGGAGGGCCATCCCTCTTTGTTTGATACAGAGGGATGTCGGATAAGGGAGAATGCCATCCTCTGTCAGGGTAGTCGGGAGCGGATGCTCAGACACCAGTGTTGGAACACTGAGGGGTCCTGTGAGATGAAGGCAAACCCAATGCCCTCATCCTCTTTGAAATATTTGGGGCAGGGGTATTGGTGTTGGTACCAAGGGAGTGATCCATCATATGCAATTTTTGGGCTTAACTGCACCGAACAAGGAACACTCCGCCCCGGAGCGTACTGCACCCTTAGTCCCGTTTTAGGTTTGAACATCGCAGAGCAGCAGGGAAGAACCCCGATTACCCCAGAGAAAAGACTTGACATCCGCCCCGATGTTCCTGTAAGACTTCAGAAGATTCCTCTTGGGTTCGGCAAAGAACTTAGACATCTCCTGATGGATTGCAGCCAAGAGGAAGAGATCATACAACGTCTTCGGGAGACGGAGAAGCAAGCCACTATTCAACTCACCCATGACAGAACAAAGATTATCGCGGTTTCCACAGCATTGGACAAGGACTCAAAGGTTTCGTGGTGGGAGAGTCTTTTCGGATAAAGTCCTAAGGCAACGTCATTTTTCAATTTATTGATACACCCGGTGATAGTGCTTCTGGTTCTGGTTGGACTCATGTACCTTGGACTATGGTGGATGTATCGGAGAGTCAAGAGACTAACGGACTAACTAAACCAGAACCAGACGGCACTTCATGAAGTCAACCGCCGAAGGCCCAGCGCTTGACTTCACAAGAAGTCCTGAGGCCTAATCACCCAAAGGACAGGACAATTGGACTGAACTCTTGGGTTTAGGGGGGTTGGGGGGTTATTGTGTAAATAGGTGGTGTGAATGGGGATAAGAATAGGGCACGATAGGGACAGGCCCCCACTGGTTGCCATTTGCCACTTTGACCCCTGAACGGTAAGGATCATAAGGGAAAACCTGGATGTGTAGTGTAACGGAGGTATTCCCGTTGTTAGAATTTAGGTACCGTGACATCACCTCTATTGAAGAAAGAAATAAATAAAAATATCTGACCTGCCTCGTAAAGACCGATTCAGCTGTCCATGGGAGAACCGCACCCATCCTTCGATCAAGATGGAACAAGACATGCTTAAGGAGAGTTGACGCAAAATGGAGACTGAGACTGTAAGGGTGGACCCACTCCAGATTCCTTGGGCGTGGACGACACCCGAAGATCGGCAGCAATGCCGAGAGACAGCGAGGGTGTGGTCATTCTAAACTTCAGGAGTAACCGACACCGGAAGAGTGAGAGAAAGACCAGTCAAAGACTGCGAGGTTCCACTCCGGAAGTCCAGAAAGAGATGACAGTAGGAGGGGCTGACACTGTAACAATCAAGGCAGAAGAGTTCCTGGGAAAAGACGACGGTGTATCCTGTGGATGGAGGAGTCGGTTACGGTGAAGGGCAGGTCGAAGGAAGTCGTTGGGTTAGATGATGTCTAGGTACCTAAGAGACAGGGTGCACTCCGGTTTTCCTGGACCATCACCGAGGATGGGGTTGAGGGTGACAAAGATGCCTCCACCCTTCCCCCCCAAGATATTGTCGTATTTCCGACAACAGGGGGATTGTTGAGGAAGGGTGGTAGATATGCATGCCTACTGGGGCATACATATATATATGCATTGGCAGTGCATAATCCCCTCAGAGGGCGATGTGCGCAGATGTGCCCAGCAACTGCGCCCATCTGCCTCTGATATTCCCCAGGGGCTCATTCATGCCCCTGTGGGAATTCATATATATGTGCCCCCTGAATACAGATATGTGCCCCCTTGATATATGTGATGTGCCCCCTTGATATGTGTGCCCCCTTTATGCCCCCTGAAAATATATAGGTGCCCCCATAATATGTATTGTCCGTTCATATATACTTATAGATGTGCCCCAAGCATCTATGGGCATATATGGCCGGAATCATGCTGCCCGCTGGGGGGGGGGTGGAGGAGACCGACAGTTGGACAATCATGTCAAGCGTCGGCCTCTACAAAGGACAGAGGATCAATGAGATCCTCTGCCCTTTGTCACCATCTCCGGTCGCGGCGGAGATGGTATGCCTAACAGAGACATGGGAACAAAGAGTTCCCATGCCCCTGTGAGTGGCTGACCTTCGGCACTATAATTACAGCGCCGGAGGTAGGCGTCCGCTTCACAGGCGGTAGGATCAAAGGATCCCCCCCCCTGGAAGCGCGCTCAGAGATCCTCGGGCCGGCACGGTGACGTCACATCACCGCGCCGGCCCACGTGTTCAGGCCGGCAGTGCGTAAAGGGGGACTGCGGCAAAAGGGGGACTGCAAGCGGGCGCTGCAAAGTTTAAATAGACGGGCGGCGCTCCGCTCAGTAGTCCAAAAATCACCACCGGGCAGGAAGAGACATCATCCCCTGGACTGACGAGCCACCCTGGACAACGAGCAGAACATTAAGTATCATTAACCCCTTTTTCCCTCCCTATACCACCAACGATTAACCCCTGATTCCCTGACCACTATACCACCAACGTTTAACCCTTTAATTCCCTGACCCCATATTGCTAAACCCCTGATTTACCCTAGTCCCTGCCACCCCTGATTAACCCTGTCTAGTCCCTGCCCTGATACCCCAACTGTGCCTACCTGATTTACCCTAGTTCCTGCCACTCCTGATTAACCCTGTCTAGTCCCTGCCCTGATACCCCTACCGTGCCTACCTGATTTACCCTAGTCCCTGCCCTACTGTGCCTACCTGATTTACCCCGGTCCCTGCCTTGTTAGTGTCCCTGATACTGTTTGTGGTCTGTTTACACCCCTGTAAGACCACCGTTAACCCTCGTCGTACCCCATAGGGATAGTATAGAACCAGGTGGGTTGTTATATACTTGTATGTGTGTATGGTATAGTTAGTTTGTGGGTGGAATTTGGGAACGTGTAGTGTAGTTGAGTACTGTATATTTAGTGCTGGATTGTTAGTATATTGTGTGCGTAGTGTATTGTATTAATAAATACTGTTATATTTGTACCCTTTGTGTAGCGTGTACTTGTTAGCGGTAGTAAGTTAGGCGCATGCAGCTAGTGTAGCGATCAGTGTAAGCATAGCGAAAGTATTGTGTTATTGCTATATAAAGGTATAAATAGGTGGAGTCATCACTAGACGGCTCTTCCTATTTAGGAATATTAATTATCGATATTCGCATAATATTGGTGATTAATATTCCCCCTTTTACAAGGTGGCAAGAATTGTATATTCTCGTTTCGGCCGTTGCTCCCTTCAACATCTGGTGCATTGGAGGGGTTACGGTCTGGAAGAAAGAATGTGGGTGCCAGCTTCGGAAATAAACGTCAGAAGGTTAATTCGTTGTTTCCACATTTCTCACCCGAAGAAACCTGGTCCTGAGTGCTCGGTGGCCCCTCGTAGAAAGGGGGGTACTGTTACGAGGATGTCACAAACTATCGCTGACCCTGTTGTGCCTGGGGTCAGAAGGTCCCAGTGGTTAGCTACAAGCTTGGTTTCTCAAGAGATCGCTCCATGACCTAATGGTGAGAATAGATTCCGGTCCAGGTTTTCCTGCTTAGGTTTGCAATCCTTTTTGTCCCATTTAGGAATCTGTAGCTTTTCCTTTCAGTTGTTCTCTGTCAGCCACTCCCAGCTACTATATATTATCCCTTTCTGCTTCCCTTGTTGCCAGATATAGACCTCCCTTCCAGATCTTCTATTCTGACCTCAGGTGGACAACTGTTGCTGTGGAGCTATTGGAACTGGAGCTGTTGGATCTCTGGTTCACTCCTGTTGGTGTTGTCTCCATCGGGGATTGTTTGTGGTGTTTGTGTTCTTTGTCCTTTCCCTGTTGTTACCCTAGGTGTCAGTGGTGAGGACTAGTGCTCCCACTGCCCTACTCACTACCTAGGTCTTTTTTCAGGGTAAGCCAGGTATGAGGCAAGTGATCGGCGTATGGGTTAGCAGCCCGTCTAAGGACGTCTGGGCAGCCAGGTGCGTGCCAGGCGATCTAGCCATCACCACTCCCACCTCTTCTTAGTGAAAGGGTACTTCTCTTCCCTCCCTTCTGCGCTGCACGTCTGTAAACTGCCAGCTGAGACGTGATAGAAACCTCTAAAACAGTCTCCATGTGCGGTAGTTCTCTTATACGGAATGTGTAACCAGAAAATTCAAAAAAAAATTGTTTAACATAAAAACTTGATTTAAACAATAGGTCATTTTCTAACTACACATTCCCTTTTAAGAGCAAGCCCATTATAAAGTACATAGGATATGAGAAAATCAGTCCAGTCATAGAAGAATCAAATTAATAGTACGGGTGTTCTCCAAGAGGCGGTCTTTTGGAGAGGCTTCACTGTATATGGCTTGACTTTCTTGTATAACTTCCAAACATGAATTGATGTCAACATTAAGCAAAATTATTTCAGGTGACATCAGTGGTGCAGTGACCTCTGGTAACCTAGTACTAGCATGGTTTGCCACCTAATGGTAGATAATAAATACCATAAGACTCATTGAGACGACCACTCAAAACTGCTTTAAAAAGCAGTCTTCTACAAGGGTAGTCTACTCAAAGAAAATGGCCAGCCCACATAATATATGGTGGAACTGAAAATCTAAACAGTGGATGTAGCCCTCTGTCCACTTTATAGGTGCCCAAAACACCTAGAGGTGCCAGGTGTCGGATCACAACTGTTCTAATATTGATGACCTATCATCATCAATATTTGAGTCCCAGAAACTTCAAATGCCCTTTACTTTTGGGTCTGTCTAAACTGACATTTTGTTTTCTGTTTTTAAAGGGTCACTTACTTTTTACAAAACTTTTGAACGAGTGGAGAGAAGCATGCATATATTGTGCTCTCTCTCCTCACTGCACAAAACGAGCTCCATAGAAGTCTATGGGCCCATCTTGAATTTGTCCTTGGCAGAGAGAGTGCAATATGCACACCTTTCTCTCCCCTTGGTCAAGGGATTGGTAGAAGACTTAACAACCAGACGCCCCTATGTGAAAAGTTGGTGACCATTTAAAAGATATTACTTTTTTTTTTATGGGTCTTAATGGATCCTAACCACCATGGATTTATAACGGTATTACACTACACTTGCTGAATTACATGGTAGCTGTCATGGCACATAACAGATAGAATTTAGTGTTAGGAACCCGTCTAATTAGAGATCGCCTTGACGTGCGGCAGACGGGCTCGAATAATTTTGTACAAAATTATTTGCCAAGCATCTCTAACTTATTAGTATAGCATTTGCAATTGTGACGCAATTTTTGTACTTTATTTGGTTTGCAGTGAGCTGTTGCATTGTATTTTTTGCTTAACAGTCTTGTTCTCAGCCATAGCAACGTGCTCCTGTGATTTGGGATGTGCTGACTGACCACCCCCTTTTTTCTTTGCAGTTTGCACTGGAGGTGTGGCTGCCTCCCCAGCTGTGCACTCCTGACCAGCTTGTCTGCCCCATAGGCTGATTTTAATTAGTGTGAGCATATAGCTTGGCCTGCTCCCCCTCACTCACTGAAGCCATCTGGCACCAGGAGAGAGATAGTTTGTGGACTCTCATTGCAGTCCTTGGTGGCCGTTTGTCGCCGGGAGTGGTGTGGAGTGGGCCCGGCATGCATGTTGGTACCTGCTTTCCTTGGATATAATGGAGGCCATTTTGGCACCAAAAAATGACAGAAATTAAAGCGGGCCCAGCATGCATGTGGAACCTACACTTGCTGAATTACATGGTAGCCGTCGTGGCACATTACAGATAGAATTTAGTGTTAGGAACCCGTCTAATTAGAGATCACCTTGACGTGCGGCAGACGGGCTCAAATAATTTTGTACAAAATGATTTGCCAAGCATCTCTAACTTATTAGTATAGCATTTGCAATTGTGACGCAATTTTTGTACTTTATTTGGTTTGCAGTGAGCTGTTGCATTGTATTTTTTGTATAATGGTATTAAATAATGGAGACTTTTAGTGAGAATTAATATGTATCAAAAGAGAAAAATCTAAAATTATTATACCTCCCTACATCAGGAAGCATATTCCTTTACTTCCATATATGAATCTGAAATGGGAATCCACATGTTGCCTTAGAATCCCTCTTGATATGTTTTGCATGTATGCAGCCCCACACATTGTATAGTGGGCAATAACTAAACAGGTGGCCTCACCATGGATGTCTAGACCCTCCTCTATTGGCCTAAGCTGCTAAACATAGAGCAGCTTTTTCTCTGGCAGTTCTACTCCCAGACCATCCTTTAGAACCATGTCAGCTATTTGGTCACTGGGCCAGAGTGGGGGATGTTTTTTGAGGAAATTGCCCACTGACGTAACAATTAATTAAGAAAGAAAATGAACAATGAGCCAAGAAGTATAATCACAATAGACTTATCTACCCTGAATATAGCAGTATATATGTTATGTCTATGACAGTATCTGTAGGAGAGAACTTAAAGGGTGAAATATTGCAGATAAACCAATTTTGTGAAAGACGCTTGCAGTTGTCTTATACATCCTTGTGTATGAGCTGATTTATAGTGAATGTATTCATTACTATTTTGAACTGACACTGAAGGACGTATGTTCAGTGTGAAAATGGCTTATTAACAAGTAGCGTCAGAGGAGAAATAACCTGCAATGATATTCCTGGCACATGAAGCTGACAGTGAGATGTGTGGCAGCTGTGCAGAGCACAAGCCATTATCCTGTGTTTGCATGAAATTTACAGTAGTTGAAAAGCCTCCAAAAAACAACAACCGGTCCCATAAATATGTAGCTATTCTGCTATTAAAAACGTATACTTTCCTCATTTAGATTTTTCTTTATTGATCTGTCACATTGCATTATTTGTGATAATTTGGTAGGTTGTCTGTCCTCTTTAAATGGAGTCTTATTTAATTCTGACTTCCAATATCATGTGAGACAGTGACTGGAAAAGTAGTAGAGAATTGTTAAATTTCTCCTAGGTTTCTTTCATATACCATGTACTAGGCTACAGGAGGTGGATATCTCAACTAGGAAAGCTGGGTGAGATATTAGAAATCCAGAAAATATGGTCTGCCTTTGGACTTTGGTAAATGGTGTTGTCGGGCCTGGATTTTAATGGAATGAGGATGCAGGTTGGTAGTGGGGCTCCTCATTCCCTTCCTGTCCAGAACAGGTTTCATATAGAGCTCTCAGCCAGGTGATGGAGCTCAGCTCATTTCTGGGCTATAAAGGTTTGCACTATGAGCACACTTGTGTTGTGTGTTTGATAGTGGGCCGTCCGTATAGAAAGGGTAATTTTATGTTTAGTTAGTGCTCAGCCGAGCACAAATTTATTTGGTATTTTTGCCTGAATGTAAAAGCCTTATATTTTGCTTGTGGATGAGAATAAAGAAAACAGGCAGATCTTTGTGTGAACTGTGCCATTGTGTCACTGTCTCTGACTCCTGTGCCTACCACTATTGAGCTGACCCCCACACTATCTATGTACTGTTGGGGCAGGGGTATGGCCAGGGGTTATGGAGGTGGCGTCTCTCCAGACTTCTCACATTTTTGTTTCTGAGTAGTGTTGAGCGCAAATATTCAAATCGCAAATTTTAATTGTGAATATCGTCATTTCGAGAATTCACGAATATTTTGAATATAGTGCTTTATATTCGTATTTGCGACTAGTGTTGATCGCGAATATATTACTTTACTGATTTTCACAATTTCACAAGTAAATAATGACTGGAGATCACAAATTCTCAACTTTGTGAATTTATGGCGAATATTCCCTAAAAAATTCGTGAAATATCGCAAATTCGAATATTGCCTATGCCACTCATCACTATTTCTGAGTTTACAGCAATCTACATTGCACAACTTCACGAGTTACTTTTATCCATGTATCAACCACTTCTTCACATCCACGATGCTTTATCCACAAGTAGTCCTACTGAATCTTTCGCAGACTTCTAGGTTAAGATTTCCATACTTCATCCCTGTTTTCTCCAACACACTATCCACATTCTTCAGACCCTCTTTACCTCCACTTTCCTTCACCAATGTTTTGGCTGTCTTATAACCTTCAGGTATACTGAAATTATTCCCCATTGCTCTTCAACTGTACCAGAACAACTATAGAAAGTAACAAAATTCAGACGTCTATTTCCCCTCAGTTTCCTCAGAGCTTCCTCACTATTCACCTAGTGTGCTCTGTTTCTGAAATGTATTATCCTCAGTTTCCTCACTATTTACCTATTGCACTCTGTTTCCCTTTCTATAATGTTCTAAAAATTTCCAAACACAGTAAAGAACAAGCAAGATGTATACCGTGACTCCTAAAGCCAGACCAAAAACATTATCAATCAAAGTTACTCATGATCAGAAACTATTCCCAACCATCATAGGTATTTTCAACTTTCAAGGTTCTTTATCAATATGAACTCGAGACAGACAACCGGTCAGGGAGGCACAGATATAATGTAAGATAAAGTCTCTTACCTTTCAGCGCTGTCTTTTATATCTGTCCATCCTGGTCTGGATTATCCAAGTTGTCGGGAGATCAATGAAGTGTCCATGTTGAGCGCAAAGTTTTGTCGCGGCAAAACCCCCTACCTCTATGATTGTCAGGGTCCCAATTGAAGTGTCCTTATGAGCGCTCAGAGAGCTGACACAAATGCACAGCTGAATCAGATTTTCTCTACTTTATTCCACACAAGTATACATCTTTATAACACTACAAATAATCATAGACAAATCTGGCACACCACCAAGGGGGTGGAAATCAAAACTAATAATTTGATTTGTTATTCATAAAAGGCAATACTTCTTCACTATACTAACAAAATTCTAATAATTAAAAAGTTTCTGCAGCATCTTAACTCAAAGTTAACATTCTCCAGCAGTACATCCCAAAACTCAGAAACAACATAACTCTCTCTTGTATGTCAAACTCTGATAAGGGAGCAGCTACCTTGGCTTTGCAGGTTATACAGAGACTCCCTACATCCTACCAGCTGGCTCATTAATTTTCCACATATGCACAAGATGGAAGAAATACTTATACAAAATTTTCATTCCTCACACTATCTATCTATATCATGTATATATACACACAACAGCAGATTAGCCTAAAGTGCTGCACAGGATGAGAGTGGCAGCAGGTGCCATATGGTGGCACTCACGGTGGTCATTTTCTGGCTCCAGTGCTTCCCTGTGCCATGTAGTGAGGAGGGACGCACCTGCACGTTTAAAGGTGGAGGTTCCCTTTGTATATGTTTCTGAGGTGCAAAGCAGGAAATAGCAGAGCAGCAAAGCTGAGCAATAGGATGTAGCAGCCAATATAGTTAATCATATTGAATTTGGACAATACTGCTCCACCCAGCTTTCCCAAAGCCTAATAGTGGAGCTTCCATCTTCCCTGGTATAGAACTTTGCATATTCATCTATGTATACTATTTTCTGCGTGTGTGATATTCTTGTGATTAGTCCTAGAGATGCTCTTCCAATTGACCTGTGATTTAGGTGACTGTTGTAATGCTTGTGATCTGTACTGATTTTATGGCCCATCCAGATGCTTAGCTTTGTTTAACTACATATAGCATCTCTTCTCATGTGCCTTACTTCAGTGATTAATTGATTAATAACCTAAATTACCTGTCAGGACTCAAACCCAGGGACTCATGTATCCCAGGCAGCAGCTCTTCCAACTGAGCTATTCTGCTTACTGGACAGCTCCTGTGCTGAACTTATGCCTAATTTCTGTGCCTCTAGTTGTGGTTCCTGCCTCCCTGGTTTGATCCACCCTGTTCCATGATTGAACATCCTATTTAAGCCCTGCCTTGCGAGATTATTGTGCTCCTACGGTATTTGCCTTCTTCTGTTTGCTGACGTTATTCTGTGCATCGACCACTGGCTTCCTTCTGACTACGGTATTTGCCTTCTGCTTGCTGACGTTATTCTGTGCATCGACCACTGGCTTCCTTCTGACTACGGTATGTGCCTTCTCCTGCTTGCTGACGTTATCCTGGGCATCGACCACTGGCTTCCTTCTGACTACGTTACCCCAGGTAGTTGCTATAAAGACTCTGAACCAGATCTGGACAGGTACATTACCCCTACTTATGTGATCACACTTCCTATAAATATAGACACAGTCTAAGGGGAAGCACTCGCAGGGGTCAGCATGAGCCAAAAGCATCATATATGCCAAAGCGCCATATTGCCAAAGCGCTTGGCAGTTAATCATTACAGTTAGACATGGCAGGAGACGGAGATGCTATATGTACTACTCAAACAAAGTTACACACAGCACAGGTCTGCTACGATATTGTTTCACTCAGGCTCTGGCTGCTCTTCTATGGCTGTCTACTTTCAAAATCAACCACGCCTTTCACCCTCTGTCCCCTCTCTCCACATCAGTCCCTTCCTCCTTCCCTCACTCTTGTTCAGTTCCCATACACTTTATACCCTCATACATTACACTGGCCCATCTTCCTCCACAGTGCAGTATAAAAAGCACCAATGTAAATCTTTCAACCACTTGCTGTCTATTTCTGTTTTCCTGCCACTAGCTGCAGGGGATATTTCACCAAATCCTGGCCCTCCCTCTGTTGCTAATTTCTCCTCTGCCACACACAAACTCCACTCCATAAATCTTACTAATGTTCACTGCCTATTCTCTACATTCTCTACACACTGGAACGCACGGTCGGTTTGTAACAAACTACCCACAACCCATGATTTCTTCCTCTCACACTCTCAACTTGCTAGCCCTTACAGAAACCTGACTTCTACCCTCTGACACTGCTTCCCCTACTGCCCTAACCTATGGTGGACTTCACTTCTCCCATACCCCCAGACCTGATGACAGGCAAGGTGGAGGAGTAGGCATACTACTTTCTCCACAGTGCACATTTCAGGTCATTCCCCCTGTACCCTCTCTCACATTCCCCTCTTTTGAGGTTGACACCATTAGACTCTTCCATTCATTCCCCCTGAGAGTTGCAGTTATCCATCGTTTCCCAGACTCCCCCCCCCTTTTATTATGGGTAATTGTAATATTCCCATTGATGATCCTACCTTCCCATCAGCAGCTCACTTTCTTTCTTTAACCTCCTCTCTTGGCCTATCACAACTTATTTCCTCTGCCACGCATGAACAGGGCAATATACTAGATCTAGTCTGCTTCCGTCACTGCTCAGTCTCGAACTTTAGTAACTTATCCTTCCCACTTTCTGACCACAATCTTCTTTCATTTAGCATAAAGACCTCTCATTTTTCTCATGGCAATCTTCACGCAACTTTTCACACTTACAGAAACCTACACACCATTAACTGTCAGCAACTTATTAACACCCTACAACTAGCTCTTACCCCAATCACTTCCCTCCCCTGTCCAGACTTGGCTGCCGATCATTACAACCCTAGATGAAGTTGCTCCAATATCAATCCGACCCTCTCGACACACAACACGGCAACCCTGGCACACACCTGAAACACATTTTCTCCAGTGCTGCTCCAGATGTGCAGAACGCTTATGGAGAAAATCAAAAATATCAGCAGACTTCCTCCATTATAAATTTATGCTCAAAACATACAATTCGGCTCTTAACATTGCCAAACAAAAGAACTTAAACTCTATCATCTTCTCACTCTCTAATAACCCAAAACGACTTTTTAACACTTTTCATTCCCTTCTAAGCCATAAAGTACCAGAACCTGTCACTGACCTCTGCGCTGGTGGCATGGCCACTTTCTTCAGAGACAAGATTGGCAGTATCCAGCAGGAAATAATCACCCAGTCCCAAAATAATTTCTATCCTCCTCCCTCCAATTCCTCCACATACTCTCTCTCCTCTTTTGACCCTATAACAGAGGAAGAAGTCTCCAGGCTTCTCTCTTCTTCTCGACCCACGACCTGTAACAGTGATCCTATTTCATCACACCTCCTCCAGTCCCTCTCTCCGGTTGTCATCACTCACCTAACTACAATTTTTAACCTCTCTCTCTTCTGGCATCTTTCCCTCCTCTTTCAAACACTCTATTATAACCCCACTACTAAAGAAACCATCTCTTGACTCGACCTGTTGTGCTAACTACCGACCTGTTTCTAACCTCCCCTTCATCTCTAAACTCCTTGAACATCTTGTCTACTCTCACTTAGTAAGCTATCTCTCTGCAAACTCTTTTCTCGACCCCTTACAATTTGCCTTTTGCCCTCTTCACTCTACAGAAACTGCCTTTACTAAAGTGTTTAACGATCTCCTAACAGAAAAAAGAAATAGTGACTATTCTCTACTAATTCTGCTGGATCTCTCTGCAGCATTTGATACCATAGACCAGAAACTCCTTCTCACCATGCTCCACTCAATTGGCCTTAAGGACACTGCTCTCTCTTGGTTCTCTTCCTATCTCTCTGGCGGTCGCTCTTTTAGTGTATTATTCTCTGGCTCTTCTTCTTCTCCTCTTCCTCTTGATGTTGGCATTCCTCAGGGCTCAGTACTAGGTCCTCTACTCCTCTCCCTCTATACAGCCCCCATCGGACAGACTATCAGTAGATTTGGCTTTCGATACCATCTCTATGCTAACTTCACCCAACTATACACTTCATCCCCTGACATCACCCCTGCTTTATTCCAAAACACCAGTAATTATCTGGCAGCTGTCTCTAACATCATGTCCTCTCTGTATCTAAAACTAAACCTGTAAACTATCTAAAACTGAACTTCTTGTCTTTCCCCCATCTAATAACCCACCTAAACTTGATATTTCAATTTCGGTCTGCAGCACAATAATCATAACTCCTGTGCAACATGCCCGCTGTCTTGGGGCCACATTTGACTCTGATCTTTCCTTTGTTCCCCATATTCAATCACTTATATGCTCTTGTCGTCTGCACCTCAAGAATATCGTCAGAACCCGCCCTTTTCTTATGGTGGAAACTGCAAAAACTCTTGTTGTTGCCTTGATACATTCTCGTCTTGACTACTGCAACGCATTACTTATCGGTCTCTCTCTCACTAAACGCTCCCCACTTCAGTCTGTTCTAAATGCTGCAGCCAGGCTCATCTATCCATCCAACCACTACACTGATGCTACTAGTCTGTGTTAGTCACTTCACTGGTTGCCCATCCACCACAGAATACAGTTCAAACTTCTCACCCTCACCCACAAAGCTCATCACAGTGCTGCACCTCCATATATCTCCTCCCTCATCTCCATCTACCACCTTACTCATGTTCTCAGTTCTGTTAGCAACCTAAGATTAATAGCCTCCATAATTCATACCTCTCACTCCCGTCTTCAAGACTTTTCTCAAGCTGCACCTACTCTCTGGAATACTTTGCCCTGGAATATTAGATTAATTCACAACTTTTCCACCTTCAAACATGCCTGAAAAACACATCTTTTCAGGCAAGCTTATCAAGCTAACTAAAATGACTTTTCCCAGACTAAACCTCTCCTCCACCAACTCCTCTGGCCTAAACTCGATCCTCTAGTAGTCCCAAACCCGAAGCAGTTCAATAATGGTCAGCGCCACTCCTATCAGTTCAATAATGGCTCAAATCCTACTTATCACAATCAACTATCTTATGTGTCATCCCCAATTCCTCATAGATTGTAAGCTCTTGCGAGCAGGGCCTTGACTCCTAGTGTTTGAGTTGCATATTAGCCAGTTACTTTTGTACATGAACCCTTTGAATTTGTAAAGTGCTGCGGAAAATGGTGGCACTATATAAATACTTATTATTATTATTATTAATATACATGGATACACCTTAATAAAATGGGAATGGTTGGTGATATTAACTTCCTGTTTGTGGCACATTAGTATATGTGAGGGGGGAAACTTTTCATTTTGAAGTCGGCCATTTTGAATCCAACTTTTGTTTTTTCAATAGGAAGAGGGTCATGTGACACATCAAACTTATTGGGAATTTCACAAGAAAAACAATGGTGTGCTTGGTGTTAATGTAACTTTATCCTTTCATGAGTTATTTGCAGGTTTCTGACCACTGTGTTCAATGTGCTGCCCATTGTGTTGGATTGTCAATGCAACCCTCTTCTCCCACTCTTCACACACTGATAGCAACACCGCAGGAGAAATGCTAGCACAGGCTTCCAGTATCCGTAGTTTCAGGTGCTGCACATCTCGTATCTTCACAGCATATAAAGGGAGTCAATACAAGTGCTGCCCTAAATGACATGTCTGCCTGCTGGGATACTCAGCAGCATGTTTTATGTGTAGGACTACAAGTCCCAGCTGTACAATGACACTGCTTATACACACAGGATCTTCTCCCTACCTGTTCTTGTGCAGAACTTCTCTAGTCTGTCAGCTCCTGTGCCAGCATTTGTCTCCTCACTGCCTGCAGCTACTCAGTAATGCTTTCAGCCCTGAGTCTGTGCTCCTGAAGGGGTTAATCTTTCCTGAAGTATCCAGTGGGAGGGAAACACAGGGCAGACAGCAGCAGCAGACGGCAGAGCAGGGAGGTGTGGTCAGGACAGTGACATCTCGTGTACAGACACACATCAGCTCTGTCAGACTTGTGCATGAAACATCATCAGAGTAGTGAGAGAAGTTGACATCACAGGTCATGTGATCCTCAGTGAAATATGAGAAAGGAGCAACTACAGATGCAGTAAGGGCATGGTAAAGCTGTTACATTTGATTAGTTAGAAACATGCAAAGAACAAAAAAATAACTCGGACAACCCCTGTAAGAGCCTTGTATTGACTTTCTCTACATGATAAATGTAATGTACTGAAATGAGACAAGCCAGTTCAGCCTAGAGGTGCAAGTCTCACAAAATGTGTCTACAATGCCCCCTACATTGTGGATACCAGAACCTCAATATGTTTCACTGGTATGACGGGGAGCCTGAAGCCATTGTAGCGATCAGCTCAAATGGTGACTTCAGATATAGTACAAACAATAGTCTTTTATTTTGTCCAAAATTGATTTAACAAATACTCGCTTACTTCAGCATGTAAACACAAAAAAAACACAGTCCATGTGAAGTGGTCTGACTCGCAGTCCTCTGTAGTTCCTGGTTTCCACCAGCAGCTTGAGGGGGAAAAGACTTGGCAATAGCAGGCTTCTCGCTGAAACATTCCACACAGCTGTACTCCCAGTCTATCACACTTTGAGACTAGGAACCACACTCACAGCTCTCCTGGGCTTCCTAGCTTATATAGGCCAGCCAAAACCTGGTCTAGAGACGTGGGAGTAGTCATCCCAGTCTGCTCTTTGACTACTCCAATGAAACCCGGATCAGCTGCAGCCAGCAGCTAAACTACTACAAACAAGTGTCAGTAATCTAGGGTTACTGACAAAACGTCACCGATTCATTTCACCGAGGCCAGGCACCTCGGTGACATGTATCCATCATCTACTATGGCACCTTGTGCCTTCTCACACCGTTTAAATCCAGCCAAGGGCTGTAAAGTCCAGGAGCCCTAAACAAGCATTATCTCCATAGGCTGCTTCCACGCACAAACCCTTTTCTCTTGGCTACTAAACCCCTATAAGGGTCCATTCACACGTCCGCAAAATGGGTCCGCATCCGTACCACAATTTTGCGGAACAGGTGCAGACCCATTTATTTTCAATGGGGCTGAAATGTGCTGTCTGCATCCGCATTTGCGGATCCGCACTACCGTTCTGCAAAAAAATAGAACATGTCCTATTCTTGTCCACAATTGCGGACAAGAAAAGGCATTTTCTATGAGAGTGCCGGCGATGTCCGATTCGCAAGACACATACGGACGTGTGAATGGACCCTAAGAATGCTGTTCTTTACTCACTGTGGGAGCTCCTGCCTCTTCTCCTTTCTTGGATCCCCATAAAAACGGACTGTGGGTACAAGTTTCTGGAAGCTGTTGACATTTCAACTAGCTGACTGCAACTGCCTAACTAAACAGGAAAGAGCCAGGTTCAACTATAGCCCCCAACCCCCACGCCCCCCCCAAAAAAAGACAACAACTTTAAAATATGAGCACTTTAGTAAATGCATTACATCACTTGATCCTATATTATAGTCTATGGCTACATTCATAACATTGCTGGTTGTCATTGGAAACAGTTGACAAGCATGTTGTCAGACACACCTCTAAAAGCTTATTGGAGCCCAGATAATGCAGTGATAAAAAATAAATTTCAGCATTGTACACTGCCTGGTGTAAAGACTACTCATAATTCAAATCCTGATAGACAGCCCTGTTAAAAAAAAGTCAGAAACATGACAATCAGTATGAATCCCATTTAAGGCACTCTGAGTCAGATAACTTTGTTGGATTTCCATGCGGTAATACAGTACTAGCAAAATGGATGATATTTTAGCAAATGTCATGGAGACAATGCTGAAAAAAATATACAGTATAAATTAGCCTATAGTGCCGATTTTAGGTTAAATCTGATTTTATTAAACACTTTATAAAAAGGCAACATCAGGTACAGTCATAGTACATAGTAAACATCTGAGAAGTATGATCATTGTGATAGTCTAATCAGGCAATTACTCTCAGCTAAACTGAGAAGATAACAACTGTAAGTTCTCAGAGAATAAAAGAGTAAATGCATTAAGGTGGATTACACAGACCGATATTTGGGCAGATTATCGGGATTGAATGTTCCTGTAAATGCTCGTTCCTGACAGTCTGTCTCTCTAAAGGTTCAGCCAATCACCTGATGAACAAGCAAAATACTTGTTCATTGGGTGAGGCAATGTTCAGTATTTGCAAGTAAATTATCGTTTCTGGGCAGCAGATCGCTGTTTAGATAAAATGAAACAATACGGCTGTATGAGGAAGGGCGATCGCAATAGTGACCACTCATCCTCATACTGTGTAGGTGCATGTAAATGCAGTGTTTCAACTCCATGTAACAAGCAGCCAACTGTTGAGAAGGAACTCTTCCTTCCCACCAATTGGCTTCTTCTCGCCCCATTTAAATCCACCTTTAGACAAGACAGAACACAATAGGGAGGACTCTCATATAGCTGTTATAGCTGGTAAGCTAAAAGTGGTGGACCACTTACCAGCCAAATTTGGTATTACGTGGAATCATAAAAAGTGGTCCAAGGAAGCCAGGAAGATAAAAAAGATTGATTTACTTTCTTAGAAGCAATCATGTTCTCCATTCTGATTATTTTATAGAGTTCCTTAGCCCAGTATGCTCTAGAAAGCGAGACAGTAGACTTCCAAAACCTAGGAATAACAATTCTCATAGCGACAAGAAAACTGCGAAAGATACTCTTGCTGGTTCAGCAGATAGGACCCAGGAACATAGACAGTAGAAGCATTCAAAGCAGAATTTGGTCCGAAGTTTAGAAAAACTTTGATTCTAAATTAATCTGAATTTCCTCTGCCAGTGTGCCAACCAATACCATCAAGTCTGCACCCCTGAATGGGGCCAGGTCTTAACGATGATCATTCTCAACTTTTGCTAGCTTTACTTCCTCCAAATCATCCTTCAAAGTCTCCATATCCTACAAAAGTCAGCAAGATGCAGAGAGAGGAGGAGCTGGATGTTCCTGATGAGATATTCTTATCGATATTAGATCATGTGGAAAAGGAGGAAAAGCAGATGGCAGAAGAATGGTAACTACCTGTAGGGCAGGAGAGAGCTGGGGTTGGAGAAGTGGGTATACCAGAGCTCATTAATATTCTGTGTTTACTGTCAAATAACCTGCAGGAGATTGTAGGCCAGAACAGCAATAATATGTATATTGTCCCCCCAACCTAACCAGCCAAACCCCATACCAGGAACAGCCCCTGTTTAAAGAGAACCTATCACAGTTTTTTTTCAAACTTTTCTTTTTTCTAACACCTCTATAGGAGTACTAAGAACAGCCATGTAAGGGTGCATTCTGGAAGTCGTAGTTTCACCTCAGCTGGAGTGCAAGAGGTTGCTGATCCCTGCCTTAGGCCTCTTTCACACTTGCGTTGTCCGGATCCGGCGTGTACTCCACTTGCCGGAATTACACGCCGGATCCGGAAAAACGCAAGTGTACTGAAAGCATTTGAAGACGGATCCGTCTTCAAAATGCTTTCAGTGTTACTATGGCAGCCAGGACGCTATTAAAGTCCTGGTTGCCATAGTAGTAGTGGGGAGCGGGGGAGCAGCATACTTACAGTCCGTGCGGCTCCCGGGGCGCTCCAGAATGACGTCAGAGCGCCCCATGCGCATGGATGACGTGTCCATGCGATCACGTGATCCATGCGCTTGGGGCGCCCTGACGTCACTCTGGAGCGCCCCGGGAGCCGCACGGACGGTAAGTATGCTGCTCCCCGCTCCCCACTGCACTTTACCATGGCTGCCGGGACTTTAGCGTCCCGGCAGCCATGGTAACCATTGAGAAAAAGCTAAACGTCGCATCCGGCAATGCGCCGAAACGACGTTTAGCTTAAGGCCGGATCCGGATCAATGCCTTTCAATGGGCATTCATTCCGGATCCGGCCTTGCGGCAAGTGTTCCGGATTTTTGGCCGGAGCAAAAAGCGCAGCATGCTGCGCTATTTGCTGCGGCCAAAAAACGTTCCGTTCCGGAACGGAAGACATCCTGATGCATCCTGAAGGACGGACTGTCCATTCAGAATACATTAGGAAAATCCTGATCAGTATTCTTCCGGCATAGAGCCCCGACTACGGAACTCTATGCCGGAAGACATTAACCCAGGTGTGAAAGAGCCCTTAGAGTGTTATATACCAATTATCAAGGCAATTGTAGCATATTTGACTCAATGAATTGAAGACAAAACGAATTTCAAGAAATTTGTTTATCTCTACTTAGGATCAATCTAGTAACTATGTAGAAATATATACATATACAGTATAAAAAATGTAAAGTATAACACCCAGGACCCCTGGCAATCAGATGTTTGAGGAGACCCCAGCGTCCAGCGAGTGCTGCTGCCTCCTCACAACTTACTAAACAGTGCCATACATTGTATAGAAGAAGTGTTTGGCATCGCAGCTCAGTCCCGTTCACTTAAATGGGACTGAGTGAATGGGTCCGCATCCGTGATGTGGAGTGCACACAGGCCCGTGTATTGCCGACCCTCCTATTTTCAAGCCGCAATACGGCCACA
Source organism: Bufo gargarizans (assembly GCF_014858855.1). Lineage (NCBI taxonomy): Eukaryota > Metazoa > Chordata > Amphibia > Anura > Bufonidae > Bufo > Bufo gargarizans. The sequence continues at coordinate 100,999,830 of NC_058085.1, forward strand.
GACATATAACGTTCAAGGCCTAAACAGGATGATAAGTTATACCAATGTGACTAGTTCATTAACTCGTTGTAATTTAATTTCCTTGAACATGAACTGCATACCTTATGGATTGTATTAAATGATATACTGAAGGTAGACCAGCATCGCAGCAGCTCATTCATGACTGTTTTACATTCAAGGCATGCTTCCCCAGACCACATAATTAAAGCACTAGATGATGCTCTCTGTAAATCTGTGACGACCCTTGGTCATGGTCGTGACTCCCTGGGAGCCGCATGCAGTTGCCCGCGGTTTTGATGTTGTGTCAACCGCAGCTGGGGGCACTTAGTGGTTTGCCTCAGGTGCGGTTGCCGCGGACAACAGGCATGCGTGCGGTTGCCCTTGGCAACGTGTGCTTGTGTGCACTTCCTTTGTGTGGCTTCACTACCCTGCCTGGTGTAGGAAGGGTTAACTCCCTTCTTTCTGTGTGAACCCTGGGTGTGTCTGACTGTTGGGTGTGGCTTCTTGGCCCTATAAAGCCTCAGTGGAAGGCAGTAGTCAGAGAGGGTGCTTCAGCCATGCTTGCTGGAGACATCCTCCTGGTTACTTTACCATCTGCCAGTGGGGGCCACCCTTCTGGTCATAAAATATTGTTACACGGTGTTATCAAGGTGTGTGTGGGGTTTCCTTATTATTGCAGCTTATGGTCCTGGGTTCCTGTGTGATGTCTGGTGTGTGCTGTGTTCGTTGGTGTTCTGAACAGCAGCACCTGCACATGGGTTCCAGGCTTGGTTGTCTGTGGCAGGTGAGTGTTGTGTTGGTTGCATTTGCCTGTCACTGCCATAAGGTGTTTCTGTTCCCCTTGTAGCTTGGCCACTTTAGACTCCTGTTTTTCCGTGTCCAGGAGGAACGGGCTGTCTACCCAGCTCCTAGCTCAGGGAACGACGGAGGGTCAGTAGGGATCCGAGGTTCCTGAGTATGGGCCCTCCTACCTTTAAGGGCGGCCCATGCAGCTAGGAGTCAGGGTCAGATTAGGGAAGCGCTAGGAGGTGACCTGCTCCCTAATTCTGTGGTTCTGGCCAAGTAGCAACCTTACCATCACCTGGCACCGCACGGCTGAGGGTTTCCCCCATCCCCAGCCGTGACAAAATCTTTATGATTCAAGAGTATTCATTCTGTCACAGTATGAATTACTTCTTTACAGTCTGCAAAGGGTAGACTGAATGTGTAGGGTAGCACAATAACATGTGGAGAGGCAGAGGTCTGTAAGATGCTTTTTATGACCTTTCTTGGAGAGCACCTGCTCCACAGCAGGTTGCTTCAGGCATCTGACATTTGTCAAGCGTGGGACAGAAGTTTACATAATTGTACCTGCTATTTTCTTGGATACACAGAAAATCAGTAAAGGACAGTTCTTCTATGCGGCACAGTAAATTGCACAGTATATCTTCAATTCTTATTATTTTTTTATAATTAAAATTATTTGATATATTTTGTAATAATCATATTACAGTTACAGTGTCGGAATGGGGTTCGCTGGCCTCACCAGAGATGCTTCCAAGGGCCCATCCTCCTATACAGAACATGTATTCACACATGGGATATATTACTTCTAAAATAATTTTTGTGACCCAAGTTTAACCCCTTAAGGACATAGGACGTACCGGTATGTCCTGACTTAAAATCGGAATTCCGGCGCCACGGGGGTTAATCGGAACAGGACGCCGGCTGAAAACCGGAAAAAGACTGAGATCGGTGGCGTAATTATACACCACCAATCGCAGTCCGAAGATTTGGAGAGGCAGTGCTGGCCCTGGTGCTGAACGCCGCTGTCCAGGGTCCTGATTGGTGCAGGGGAGAGAGGCGCGAGATTCAAACTTCCTGCGCTCCTCTCTCCCCTCCTCTTCCTATCCAGCACCCTGACTGTGCAGCATCGTCCAGCACTAGCTCCTGCGTCCCCCTAATCGGCATCCATCACCCTCCTGCACCCATCGCCACCCAGGTAGGTTAGGGTCAGTGAGGGAGAGGCACCGTTAGGCAGGGAAAGAAGGGAAAAGTAAGTTAGGAAAAAAAAAAGAAAAAGTACTTTTATTCCAAATTTCCATCTATCCATCTAAGCCTAACCCAGACCCCCCCCTGCCACTTGCCCGGTCGGACCGGGAAAGAGCAGGCCTGAGTACCTCGGGAACTGGAGGCGCCTGGATCATCCCTGGCCAACACTTTCCAGGTGTGGTCCCCCATACTGGAAAGAAGGGACGAACCCCAAAAAAGTGCAGAGTGTGTCACAAGAGGGGGATACGGAAGGACACCACTACTCAATGTGACACGTGCCCCGATCATCCAGGCCTCTGCGTTATCGATTGCTTCAGGGAGTATCACACTTCCATGGAGTACTAAATTTTTATAATCCCCAACAGTCCACTAGAGAACATAAAACACTATGGCTCTCAGACTTTGGAGACACGGAAATTTTTTTCTTTCCCCAAAAAATATTAGTTTTAGTGCAGGCATCCTCAAGCTGCGGCCCTCCAGATGTTGTAAAACTATAACTCCCAGCATGCCCAGACAACCTACAGCCATCAGCAGGGCATGGTGGGAATTGTAGTTTTACAACATCTGGAGGGCCGCAGTTTGAGGGAAAGAAAACTAATATTTTTTGGGGAAAGAAAAATTGTTTCCGTGTCTCCAAAGTCTGAGAGCCATAGTGTTTTATGTTCTCTAGTGGACTGTTGGGGATTATAAAAATTTAGTACTCCATGGAAGTGTGATACTCCCTGAAGCAATCGATAACGCAGAGGCCCAGATGATCGGGAAGAAACAATTTTAGAATTTAATTTTTTGGTTACATTGCCTCAAAAAAGAGTAATATAGAGCAACCAAAAATCAAATTTACCCCAAAAATAGTCCCAAAACAACAACCACCTTATCCCGTAGTTTCCTAGATGGGGTCACTTTTATGAAGTTTCTACTCTACGGGTGCATCAGGGGGCTTGAAAAGAGTACATGGTGTAAATAAACCAGTCCAGCAAAATCTGCCTTCCAAAAACCATATGGTGTTCCCCTTCTTCTATGTCCTGCCGTTTAGCCAAATAGTAGTTTACGACCACATATGGGGTGTTTCTGCAAACTACAGAATCAGGGCAACCCATTTTGAGTTTTGTTTGGCTGTTAATCCATTTTTCCAGTAATAAAGTAAGGGTTAAAATGGAAAATTTTCCCAAAAATAGAAATTTCAAAATTGTTTCTCCATCTGCCATTAACTCTTGTGGAACACCTAAAGGGTTAACAAAGTTTGTAAACCCAGTTTTAAATACCTTGAGGGGTGTACTTTCTTAGATGGAGTCAATTTTTTGAAATTTCAATTCTAGGGGTGCAACAGGGGGCTTCAAATGGGACATGGTATAAACAAAACCAGTCCTGCAAAATCTGCCTTCCAAAACCCATATGGTGTTCCCCTCCTTCTATGTGCTACTGTTCGGCCAAACAGTAGTTTACGACCACATATGGGGTGTTTTTGCAAACTACAGAATAAGGGCAACCCATTTTGAGTGTTGTTTGGCAGTTAACCCTTGTTTTACTCCTGGAAAAAATTGATTATATTGGAAAATTTTCCCAAAAATATAGATTTCAAAATTGTTTCTCCATCTGCCATTAACTCTTGTGGAACACCTAAAGGGTTAACAAAGTTTGTAAACCCAGTTTTGAATACCTTGAGGGGTGTACTTTCTTAGATGGAGTAACTTTTTTGAAATTTCTATTCATGGGGTGCAACAGGGGGCTTCAAATGGGACATGGTATAAACAAAACCAGTCCTGCAAAATCTGCCTTCCAAAACCCATATGGTGTTCCCCTCCTTCTATGTGCTACCGTTCGGCCAAACAGTAGTTTACGACCACATATGGGGTGTTTTTGCAAACTACAGAATCAGGGCAACCCATTTTGAGTGTTGTTTAGCAGTTAACCCTTGTTTTACTCCTGGAAAAAATTGATTATATTGGAAAATTTTCCCAAAAATAGAAATTTTGAAATTGTTTCTCCATCTGCCATTAACTCTTGTGGAAGACCTAAAGGGTTAATAAGTTTAAAAAAACAGTTTTGAATACCTTGAGGGGTGTAGTTTCTAGAATGGGGTTTCTATTATCTAAGCCTCACAATATGACTTCAAACCTGAACTGGTCCATAAAAAGTGGGATTTTGAAGATTTCTGAAAAATTTCAAAATTTGCTTCTAAACTTCTAAGCCTTGTAATATCCCCAAAAAATAAAATATCATTCCCAAAATGCTACAAACATGAAGTAGACATATGGGGAATGTAAAGTTATCACAATTTTTGGGGGTATTACTATGTATTACAGAAGTAGAGAAACTGAAACTTTGAAATTTGCTAATTTTTCAAAATTTTGGGTAAAAATTGTATTTTTTATGCAAAAAAATTAACTTTTTTGACCCAATTTTAGCAGTGTCATGAAGTACAATATGTGATGAAAAAACAATTTCAGAACGGCCTTGGTAAGTCAAAGCGTTTTAAAGTTATGAGCACTTAAAGTGACACTGGTCAGATTTGCAAAAAATGGCCTGGTCCTTAAGGTGAAAATGAGCCTGGTCCTTAAGGGGTTAAGAGATTGGCTCTGAAGTCTGCTCCAACTGAGGCTGTCCTGCTGAACCTTTTGGGGTCAAAAATGTTTCAGAGCCTGATCTCTCTGGAAGATACTCTTGTAACCTGGTGAGCCATTTTGACTGTGGACAATACCTTGAATTTTGGTCTTCAGCATGGTCTGTAGGAAGCTCTACTGTTAGACCAGTGATACTATGGGCCCACACTAGGAAGTCATTCTGAAAGCCCAACCTCCATCTGTGTAGAACATGTGCAACTTGCAAGTCCACATTAAATTACATTGTAATCTTGTAATTTATTTTATTTATTTATGTTATGCACTTATATAGCGCAGGGACAGAGGGGGACAGCCAAAAATTCTGTAATATGTATGGGCGGCCTTTATAGGTTACTTTTGTGTTAATCTCCAAGCAATAGATACTAGTGGCAAATAATTTACCACAGTATTTTGCTAGTTCTTTGGTGCCCATTATTGTGTTAGTCCCTGGGTCTACTGGAGGATCCTCTTGTGGGTTAGTCTGTAATGTTGACCTTCAACAGGACATTGTCTTTACTAATCTTCCTGTTTTTTCAATTTCAGCCTAAACCCTCTAAAATACTGAAATTACTGAGATTTTTTTTTTTTAATGAATGAAAAAGGAGGTTTCAAAAATATTAATGTATAACTAAAAACTAACCATATTACAAGGAAAACAACAAGCGTTTAGTGTCATCTTATTACAGAGCAGTAGAGGTAAGTAATTTGATTGTAAATATTTAACACAAATTTGCAATGTGTACATGAATCCCAAAATTTTTGTGATTTGGGTGAATTTTAGAGGATTTTTTTTTTTAATTGAGAGAAAATAAATGAGACCCACAGTGTCATACACAAACTTTCATGCCAATTGGAGCACTTTCATTTTGGATATAATCAATTCGAACCTGAATCAAACCTGAATCTAATTTTTAATGATTTGTTTATCTCTACCCAGAAATAGGCAGACATGGTTAATAAGAGGAAGCGACAGTGAAATATTCCTCTTCTAGATGGAATGACTCAAGATTTCCATATCTATCACACTGCATTTCTTGTCACTTAATGACTACTTGTATATTGGAGGCTTTCAGCGATGTTATACTTCCGAGGCTTTCCAGATAAATGTGCACTTGTCAGATGTCATCTTTGGAGATTGAAATCCATGAGATTTCGACCTTAGAGCTTTCCCTTAAATGGATATGGAGGAAATATCACAAAAGTGAGAACAGTAATGAGTGTTGTATGTTACAATGTGTGATATTTTGATGGTCCCTGGTAGTGGTAAGCAAATTGAAGCATCCGATGTTAAATTTGATCCAAAGATTAGGAAAAATTCGATTTGCAATGAATCCGAATTTCCTTGCGCTTCGTGGTAATGAATCGTTTATTTCCTAAAATGGTGGCTACAAGTGTTACAAAGTTAAAGTAAGAAGTCTGTAAATGCAAGATCACCCCTAATGCTGTGCAGACAGCCAATCCAAAGCTGGCCAGCCCCTGTGATGTCACATCCCTTTAAAAGCCTCATCCTGTGCGGTCTCCGCCATTTCACTATGAGCTGAGCATAAGGAGAGACGTGACAAGAGCTAGGGACAGTGTTGCTAAAAGATTTTAATTGTGGAATATTGGATAGGGAGAGAGCAGGGACATTGCAATAACAGTGTATTGAGATCGTAGGGAGAGTTTTACTGTAGGGAAAGCATAGGGAGACTGCAGAGACAGTGCAGGGACTGTAATCTGAAGCTGAATGGATCCATAGAAGACAGTGCAGTTTGCATCAATCCCTGTGTAGGGCACAACGCTATCTAATTAAACTGTGTCATCCTTGTTTAATAGGTAAGCAATTCTATTATGCCTTGATTCTCAAACTGAGATGAATAAGCTTTCCAATTTTACTGTTATTGGGGTGTCCACAATGTTTAATAGATAAGCAATTCTATTAGACCTTGATACTCAAATTGGGGTAAATAAGCTGTCTTATTCTACTCTTATTGGGGTGTCCCTCTGCCTGTCACAGTCCCTCTGCCTATCACAATCCAGAAATTTGGGGAAAAATTTGGTGATGCATCCAAATCAAATTGCTGAAAACTTTGCTTATCTCTAGTCCCTGGTAATGATTTTGGATTGATTCTCTGATTCCATGATAAGATTTTGCACTGTCAATTATATTAGGACTCAAAAAGATAAAAACCATGCTTTGACTCAAAAGTTCATCCATTGACCAGGGTTAATCTTCCTCCCACTTCTATTTTTCCAGATCTGTCCGTTGCTTCTTTTTAATTTTCTGAAAAAGTTTAAAAACTTTACTTGAAGCTCTTTGGCCTTGCACAATCTGTAACCGAGACCCTACCTAAGGCCTCATGTGACATGCCCAATGCCGGTTGCACACGGCCGGTGTCCGTGTTTTGCAGAATAGTTGTGCTGTATGTGAGAGAGGTGCACTTAGGCTCCATAAGGCAAGAGGGCTGAAATATTACTCCTACCTCTGCAACACCTCCACCGTTATACCACTGCTTATTGGCTTGTCTGTGCCCATATTCTACTTTCACTAGTTAATTCTTCGATCAGATTCAATCCAGTATTTTTATATTCTAGTACTTCATTCAGCAGTTGTCTTGGCAATATATATTCAGTGTAAATTATGAGTTTATTAATTTTTTTAAAGCATAAAAATTCTCATTTTTACACACAGACAAAAGAAAAATCATTTTCGTCTATGGTATTAGAAGTGAACAATTGGCAACTGCCTCACAAGGCCTTTTTTATTAGAATGCAGAAAGAAAAGTAATGGTTTGAACTTGATTAAAATATGTCACCATTAAAACTTAGGATCTATTCACACGTCCGTCATTCTGAGTCCGCATCCGTTCTGCTATTTTGCAAAACGGGTGCGGATCTATTAATTTCAATGGGGCCGCAAAAGATGCGGACAGCACACGATTACTGTTCGCATCCGTAGTTCCGTCCTGCAGCCCCTCAAAAAAGATGGCGCATGTACTATTCTTGTCCGCGATTGCAGACAAGAATAGGCATTTCTATCATAGGGCCGGCCATGTACGGTCTGCAAAATGCAGACTGGTATCCGTGTTTTGTGGATCCGCAATTTGTGGAGTGCAAAACACTTATGAACATGTGAAAGGACCCTTACATGAACACTCCAGGAAAACAGACGTAAGGCCATTTGTGGAGAAACCTGACAACAATTGTTTAATTCCCTACAGTGCCTCTGCAAGGGAAGTTATAGAATTTGATTGAGAATAGTTGGCATTACATTGAGAATAGTTGGCTGTCCACTTACTGCATAGACTTGTTGAGTATTAGATACTTGTTCATCTTGGGAATGCTACTCCTGTAATCTCATTTTCCTGCTTGGGTGCTAGGAGATAAGTGGCTTAGAGGCAGTCCAGGGTCCATGAGAAATGAATGCCCAGCTCAGGATTACTCCATTACTCTTGGCTATGGACTGTGTAATTATCTTGAATTAACCTAACCACAATCCACTGTGTCTGTTTGTCTGCTTAGCAGACACTCCGGTCTGTGTGGCTGTGCTGGGGAAGATGAGGAGCGGCGAATGCACAAGTTGCATGACCGTTCCTGGGAGTTTCCATGCCAACAAACCACGCCCTGGCTGGTCGGCCTGTCATGGAGACAGGAAGCCAAGCCAATCAGGGCTTTGGTTCAGTATTCAATCAAAAGGATAGGCAGAGGATTTAAATGTGTTTTGTCATTTGTGCTCAGTGCTCATTCCTTATTCCTGTTAAATATCCCCCACGTACTGACTTTGACTTGGCTCCTGATTGACCTTTTGTCTACTGATCTTGCTTTTACTGACTCTCCTGGTTTCATCACTGCTAGTTGACTACTGTTTTTTTACTCCTTTCCCTTTTGGTCATATGAGTAGTTGTTCTACCTGTGAGCTCAAGTCCATCTTGCCTGACGGTAGGCTCTGGTTAACACATAGGGGTGCCCTAGGTTATGCTAAACAGAGTGGTGTATGAAGATTGGGAGCAGTTTGTTGAGTTTGCTGGCTGTTGTATGGGTCCCCACCATTGTACGGTACATTACCAGAAGGAAATGTCAGAGATCAAACTAAATAAAGACTTCTCTATTTTCTACATCCTGCAAGTGATGAAAATAATGCAAAACAACCTGATTAGTTCTCCACCCAATGGGTATGCTGATAGGCACAGCATGGTATTTGAAAATAATTTAAGTGGTGGGTAAATTAAACAGATAAAGTAATTATTATTTTTGGAGTGAGAGCTCTGCAGGGCACAACTCTAAGAGTGATGACAAAGTTCTAAGGTCTAATTATATTTTACAGCAGTAGGCCATCCAAAGTGCAGAAATGTTCTAAGTTTAGTCAATGCAGAGGGAATAATTCAGATCACTTGAACGTCAGGGAGGGTGTGAGGGTAACAAACAAATATAAAAGAAAGCGCACATTAAAAGTTGTATATAAATGGGAACTTCATGACTTGATCTAACCTTGTGACTTTTTGAGTCCTTGATCATTATCCAGTGTTTTTATCATTTATTAAGACAATAATAGGTTTGAAACCATAAAGGTCAATCCCTTTAAATCTTTTATGCAATGGTTAATTAATATTTAATATCCTAAACATAGCATTCAGACACTCAGCAGTGTAAAATGTGCTGATTTTCTGTGTTAAATATGCATCAGCTGTCACAATTGCACAAACATACATTAATATTAAAGAGGTTTTCTTAGGATAGACATTGGTGGTGTCAGCTTTCTTCAGAGGTCTCATTGACAACCATTAAAGGGCTTGTCTAGTTTACAAAAAAAACATTATTATTCAACATGCTAGGGAATTCGGGATCTCTGTTCAGGATCTTGATCATTTGGCCAGATTGGAGAGCAGTTACAAAAATTGTTTTGGAGGACCTGTCCTTTCTGCATTACCCGAACAGTGGATTTATTTGAATCGGCACTATGTAATGCTTAATTTGTCCTGAGGTGCCATTACAGAAAAATTAAACACTTACTTGCAGGTCCCCCAACAGAATGCAGCTGATCAGTGGGGAGATCCTTTTTAACCAGCCTATTGTGCAGGGACCCTTCTAACAATTATCCAAAGCAGACAACCCCTTTAATATGCTCCATACCATATTAGTTAATAAATTATCATTGAACGGGATAACTCTTTTTTTCATGGGAATCAATGTAATAATTTGTCTACTAGTACCTTGTGGGCCAAGTTCTTCGTTCAGTTCTTCATCTATGGTAGTTGGTTGGTAAATACATAAAATGACTGACCATGTCAGTCATAGTAGTACTCAAGGATTCTGCTGTGAAGACATTTTTTGCAAAGAAACAGAGGGGAACAGGGACTGCAAATGCAAACATGTCAGCTGTCCTTTAGGTTGGCCTTCAGTCTCCATGTACAAAGTTTGGAACCTACTATAGAATATTGAAGTCTAAGTTGTAGGAAGTAGAGTGAACAAGTTGAGATTTGTTTCGGGTCCGTTTCACCGATTGCATGAAAAAGTTGAGTTGGAACCCAAATCTGTTTGGTCCAAACCAAAGTTACTCCAATTGTCCTTTAACTTGGTATATAACCCTCTCTAGCCTCCAAGGACTCATAATTTGTAGGAAAACTTGCTATCTCTTTTTGTTTATTTTTATGATAAATTTTTTTCCTCTCCCCTCTCCAAACTCTGGAATTGTGGGAGGCTAACTCCACACTGACCACAAGAGGGAATGGAAAAGGTACTAGGCCTGGAAACTAGGGGAAGGGGGAAAAGGTCACCACCTAGTGAATCCCTAACCTGAGCCCTGACTACTATAAGTATGAACAGACCTTGATGGTAGGAATGTTCATACGCTGTAACTTAGGACCCTATATGACCCTAAAGGGTCATATAAATAGTGTCAGGACAAGAGATGACAAAAATATTATAAAAAAGAGGCTTGGAGAATGTGATGGTTGGCAAGTGGCATTAGTGGCATGCTGCAGGTCGCAGCAGCAGCCATACAGAATATGATGGTTGGAAAGTGGCATGATGCAGGTTCCCTCTGCTGCCTGGATGCCCGAACAATCCATCTCCTGCCTCCATTCTAGCCTCGAGGGGACTGAAGGTTTGACTGTTCGTTGTCTCTCAGCTCCCATCTGTTTTAGTATATCTCCTGCCTCCTGGTCTATTTGAAAAAGCCACATCCAGATTCTATGAATAAGCCATTTTACCATGTGTTCTGAATGTGTTTGTTGGACCCCTCTGAAGCCTACAGGATACACACGTGCTTGAACGTTTATATTTTGACTTTCTTTGATAGTTCTGATGCTGTTTGACATATGCACTGGGAATGATTTGGATGAACTGTGGTCGAATTTCTTCAACTTATATGGAGAAAACCCAATTGAGAATCGCTTTTCACTGTTTTGCGGTCCATTTTTTTCATGGATCTGTTGTTCCGTTTTTGTTTCCGTTTCTGTTCCGTTTTTCCATATGGCATATACATTACAACGGTTCTTAGGTTTTGCCAATTACTACCGTAAATGTATTAAGAATTTTTCAGTAATTGCTAAACCGTTGACCGACCTTACTAAGAAGGGGCGGATTTGGAGAACTGGTCTACTGAGGCCATTACTTTGTTTGAAACACTAAAAAAGGCATTCACTAGCACTCCCATTCTGATCCAGCCAGATCAGGAGAGACCTTTTATTGTGGAGGTGGATGCGTCTGAGGACGGCGCAGGAGCAGTCCTTTTTCACAAGGTCCTGCTAGTCTAACTAACCTGAGACCATGTGCATTCTTTTCCAGAAAATTTTCTTCCACCGAGAGAAACTGCGTCATAGGGAATCGGGAGTTGCTGGCCATTAAGTGGGCATTTGAGGAGTGGAGGCATTTTCTGGAGGGGGCAAGGCATTGTGTAACTGTTGTCACTGACCATAAGAACCTTATGTTTCTCGAATCTGCTAAGAGGTTGAATCCCTGTCAGGCTAGATGGGCACTGTTTTTTACTTGTTTTGAATTCTCCATTACTTTTCAGGCCTGGAAGTAAAAACGTGAAGGCTGATGCATTATCTCGGAGCTTCCATGCTTTTCAGCCTACAGAGGCACCGCCTGAATCCATCCTACCAGTAAATATCTTCGTAGCAGCCTTAACCCAAGATATCTCGGCTCTCATTAAGGCTGAACAACATCTGGCACCGGCAACCACCCCAACAGATAAGTTGTTTGTATGGGGACAATTTCGTCTCCAGCTGTTGGGTGAGTGTCATGATTCTGCCTTTTGTGGACATCTTGGTTTTGAGGGCACTAGAGAGCTGGTTTCTAGATCTTATTGGTGGCCCACTCTATTTAGGGATGTCAAGTCCTACGTGTCAGCCTGTGAGGTTTGTGCTAGGTCCAAGACACCTAGGACTCCCCCCTGCTGGTAACCTACGACCCCTACCCATTCCCAGTAGACCCTGGTCCCATATCTCGATGGACTTTATTACTGACCTGCCGCCGGCGGAGGGTAAGACTGTGGTTTGGGTAGTGGTCGATAGGTTTAGCAAGATGGTTAATTTCATTCCTCTGTCTAAACTCCGGAATGCCAAGACCCTGGCGTCTATTTTTGTGAAAGAAATTGTACGGTTACATGGTATCCCGGAAAATATTGTATCTGACAGGGGTGTGCAGTTTGTGTCCAAATTTTGGAGGGCTTTCTGTCAAAGATGTCAGATTTCGTTGTCTTTTTCCTCCGCCTACCACCTTGAGAGTAATGGGCAGACTGAACGCCTTAATCAGTCCGTGGAACAATTCCTGAGGTTATATGTTGCTGATGACCAGCAATTATGGGTTAATTACCTTCCGTTGGCTGAATTTGCTTTGAATAACCATGTTAATTCTTCTGCTGGGGTCTCCCCTTTCTTTTGTAACCATGGTTTTCATCCCCGTTTTCATTCTGGGTCGTCCATCTCCTCCTCTAACCCTGAAGCGGATAAACTCTCCTCCGAACTGTGCACAGTTTAGGCCCGGGTTCAATCGAACCTAGAAAAGGCTCAAAGTTCTCAAAAACTCAAGGCCGATAGGAGACGTTCCAAGGGGGTGAACTTTCAGGATAGGGATAAAATATGGTTGTCCTCCAAGAATCTATCTCTCAAGGTAGCTTCTAGAAAATTTGCTACTAATTTTATTGGACCGTATAAGATCACGGAGGTGATTAATCCGGTATCGTTTAAGTTGGAGCTGCCTGAGTCGTTCCACGTTCATAATGTATTTCATAAATCTCTACTTAAAAAGTATTTTTAACCTGTTGTACCGTTGAAAGCCTCGCCGCCGGTTCTTGTTAGTGATGCTGTCGAGTATGTGGTGTCTAAGATAGTGGATGTCAGGAGAGTGTGCGTAATTCCTTACAGTACCTGATTCACTGGAAGGGGTATGGACCCGAAGAGAGATCTTGGGTACCCGCCAGGGAGGTTCATGCTCCTAGACTTGTTCGAAAATTTCATTTAGAACACCCTGAAAGGCCATCGCCTGAAGTCTTGGGTTTGGTGTCCCATCGTAAAAATGTAGGTACTGTCACGGGGCGTCAAGGGTGCACTCAGTCTCCCATCAGCCGCAGACCTGCTGCTTAGCTTCGGGAGCGAGGATCTGTGTTTGGCCTCCTTCCCAGGGCGGCTTTGCTAGTTGGGAGGTTCCCTGCTCCTAGGTCTGCCTTGATCACGAGCTGACGCTGGCCACGTCACATGACCCTCAGACCCCACTATAAATACAGGTAGCCTGCTGGCCACAGGTTGCCTGTTGATTCTAAGTTCCTGGCTATTTGTTGGACTACTGAATACTACCTGATCCTGTTCCCTGACGATCTTTTGCCTGCTCCTCCTGTACTGCGCATCTCTCCTGGTATCCTGACCCCGGCTTCCACCTAGCGATTCTTTGCAGACTCCTGTTGTACTTAGTTTCTCTCCTGGTATTTGACCTCGGCTTTTCCTGACTATTCTCTGCTCATTCCTTAGTACTGCGTAGCTCTCTAGGTATTGACCCGGTCCGTTCACGTTCCGTAATTTGTCTTGTCTGTCTTCCCAGCACGTATCCTAAGTTAGGGACTGCCGTCTAGTTGTACCCTGTCATTAGGCAGGGTGGAGCGCAGTGGTCACTATCCTCCCCCTTGTGTGTAGTGTATGTGACCGTCACATTAGGCCGATTTCCTATGCGCCCAGTGCTGCGGCTCGCAAATTCAAGTGAATGGGTCCACATCCATGCTGATGCGGAATGCCCACGGAACGGCGCCCGTGTATTGCGGATCCGCAAATGCGGTCCGCAATATGGCCATGGAGCGCACACGTGTGAAAGAGGACTTAAGTCTTGTACTGAGAGAATTTTTGGGTTTTCTTTTTTTTTCCTTTTCTCTATTTCCCTTTCCCTTTGTTCTTAACCTCATTTGGAGGAATGAGATTAGACTGAATTTGTAGAGGGGAGGGGAAGAGAGAGAAGGAAGGGCAGGGAGGGGGAAGGGAAAAAGAGAAGAAAAAAAATATATCTAATATACTGTATAAAGCTGAGTGTATATGTGTGTGTGTCTGTATGTCCGCTAAAGGAATCTGCACCGTCGCATTTACAATCACAAAATTTGGCACACAGGTACATCAGGTGTCTGAGAAGGACGTACAGGTACATCAGCTATCTAGGACGTACCGTTCCTGAGATATTCCCAAAAATGCATTAAACAATAGAAGCTTGGTCACACGACCATTATCGGCCAATAGAAGCTCGTATGTCCTCCAGCTTTCACATACACAGTTTTACTCCAGGTTTCCATAACAAGCCAGCCATTTATCTTCACTGCTGTAGTAGAGCTTTAAAGGAAATCTGCAGGATATAACACACAACTGGACATGGAACAGTTGAGAAGCAAATTGTCCCATTACTTTTGGTCCCTTAACAAATGGGAGTCACATATGCAAACTGTTGTAATTCCTACACCGTTCACCTGATTTGGATGTAAATACCCTGAAATTAAAGCTGACAGTCTGCCGTTAAAGCACATCTTGTTTGTTTCATTTCAAATCCATTGTGGTGGTGTATAGAGCCAAAAATGTTAGAATTGTGTTGATGTCCCAATATATATGGACCCGACTGTGTATATATATATATATACAGCGTCTTGCAAAAGTATTCACCCCCTTGACTTTTATTTTTATTTTGGTGCCTCACAACCTGGCACTAACATGGATTGTTTGAGAATTTGCATCATTTGGAGGAATGAGATTAGACTGAATTTGTAGAGGGGAGGGGAAGAGAGAGAAGGAAGGGCAGGGAGGGGGAAGGGAAAAAGAGAAGAAAAAAAAATATATCTAATATACTGTATAAAGCTGAGTGTATATGTGTGTGTGTCTGTATGTCCGCTAAAGGAATCTGCACCGTCGCATTTACAATCACAAAATTTGGCACACAGGTACATCAGGTGTCTGAGAAGGACGTACAGGTACATCAGCTATCTAGGACGTACCGTTCCTGAGATATTCCCAAAAATGCATTAAACAATAGAAGCTTGGTCACACGACCATTATCGGCCAATAGAAGCTCGTATGTCCTTCAGCTTTCACATACACAGTTTTACTCCAGGTTTCCATAACAAGCCAGCCATTTATCTTCACTGCTGTAGTAGAGCTTTAAAGGAAATCTGCAGGATATAACACACAACTGGACATGGAACAGTTGAGAAGCAAATTGTCCCATTACTTTTGGTCCCTTAACAAATGGGAGTCACATATGCAAACTGTTGTAATTCCTACACCGTTCACCTGATTTGGATGTAAATACCCTGAAATTAAAGCTGACAGTCTGCCGTTAAAGCACATCTTGTTTGTTTCATTTCAAATCCATTGTGGTGGTGTATAGAGCCAAAAATGTTAGAATTGTGTTGATGTCCCAATATATATGGACCCGACTGTATATATATATATATATACAGCGTCTTGCAAAAGTATTCACCCCCTTGACTTTTATTTTTATTTTGGTGCCTCACAACCTGGCACTAACATGGATTGTTTGAGAATTTGCATCATTTAATTTACAGAACATGTCCACAATTTTGAAGATTTTTTTTTATTATTGTGAAGCAAACAACAAATAGGACAAAATAACAGAAAAAAAGTCAATGTGCATAACTATTCACCCCCCTAAATTCAATACTTTGTAGAGCCACCTTTTGCGGCAATCACAGCTCCAAGTCGCTTTGGATAAGTCTCTATGAGCTTGCCACATCTTGGCACTGGGATCTTTGCCCATTACTCCTTGCAAAACTGCTCCAGCTGCTTCAAGTTGGATGGCTTGCGCTTGTGAACAGCAATCTTTAAGTCTGACCACAGATTTTCTATTGGATTGAGATCTGGGCTTTGACTAGGCCATTCCAACACATTTACATGTTTCCCTTAAACCACTCAAGTGTTGCTTTAGCAGCGTGTTTGGGGTCATTGTCCTGCTGGAAGGTGAACCTCTGTCCTAGCGTCAAATCACGCACAAAGTCGTACAGGTTTTGCTCAAGAATATCCCTGTATTTAGCACCATCCATATTTCCCTCAACTCTGATTAGTTTACTAGTTCTGGCTGCTGAAAAAGATCCCCATAGCACGATGCTGCCACCACCATGTTTCACTGTGTGGATGTTGTTCCTTGGGTGATGTGATGTGTTGGGTTTGCGTCAGACATAGCGTTTTCTTTGATGGGCGAAAAGTATAATTTTAGTCTCATCAGACCAGAACACCTTCCTCCATACATTTTGGGAGTCTCCCACATGCCTTTTCGCAAACTTACAACGTGCCTTTTTGTTTTTTGCTGAAAGTAATGGCTTTCTTCTGGCCACTCTGCCATAAAGCCCAACTCTATGGAGTGTACGGCTTATTGTCGCCCTATGTACAGATACTCCAGTCTCTGCTGTGGAACTCTGCAGCTCATCCTGGGGTTACCTTAGGTCTCTGTGCTGCCTCTCTGATTAATACCCTTCTTGCCTGGTCTGTGGGTTTTGGTGGGCGGCCGTCTCTTGGCAGGTTTGCTGTTGTGCCATGTTCTTTCCATTTGGTTATGATAGCTTTGATGGTGCTCCTGGGGATCATCAAAGATTTGGATATTTTTTTTATTACCTAACCCTGACTTGTACTTCTCAACAACATTGTCCCTTACTTTTTTGGAGAGTTCCTTGGTATTCATGACAGTGTTTGGTTAGCGATGCCTCTTGCTTAGGTGTTGCAGCCTCTGGAGCCTTAAAAAAAGGTGTGTATATGTAATGACAGATCATGTGACACTTAGATTGCACACAGGTGGACATAATTTCACTAATTATGTGACTTCTGAAGATAATTGGTTGCACCAGAGCTTTTTATGGGCTTCCTTACAAAGGGGGTAAATACATACACATGCCAATTTTCTGTTTTCTATTTCTAAACAATAGTTCTATTTATGGTCCAATAATGACCTGGCCTCGTATTTCATAAATTTAATAAATCTAAGATAGTTTTTGTTTATCAAGGCCAGGTCTATCCTAGACATGGAATTTCCAGCTTTACCTATGCAGGAGAAAGCTCTTTTCCTCTTTACATTCAAAGCAAAAATTCTAGTTACCATCTAAACCAGCCACCAAATTTCCTGAATGTGTATGTTCCAAATCCCTGCCCCCAACCCCACCATCTTAGGAGACACATTGCAACCCATCCCCCCCACCCACTTATTGATCTGCCACATCACTGCGTAGATTTCTCACCTAGGACCACCCCTCTCCCTCTCCCCCTGTCCCGCCAACGCCCAGCAAAACTCACGGACCGGGCAAGGAGGGCATTAATCAGAGAGCCAGCACAGAGACCTAAGGTAACCCTGGATGAGCTGCAGAGTTCCACAGCAGATACTGGAGTATCTGTACATAGGACGACAATAAGCCATATGCTACATAGAGTTGAGCTTTATGGCAGAGTGGCCAGAAGAAAGCAATTGCTTTTAGCAAAAAGGCACGTTGTGAGTTTGCGAAAAGGCATGTGTGAGACTCCCAAAATGTATGGAGGAAGATGCTCTGGTCTGATGAGACTAAAATTAAACTTTTCGGCCATCAAAGAAAATGCTATGTCTTGCATAAACTATAGTGGCAGCATCATGCTTTGGGGTTGTTTTTCAGCAGCTGGGACTGGGAAACTGGTCAGAGTTGAGGGAAAGATGGATGGTGCTAAATACAGGGATATTCTTGAGCAAAACCTGTACCATTCTGTGCGTGATTTGAGGCTAGGATGGAGGTTCACCTTCCAGCAGGACAATGACCCCAAACACACTGCTAAAGCAAGACTTGAGTCGTTTAAGGGAAAACATGTAAATGTGTTGGAATGGCCTAGTCAAAGCTCAGATCTCAATCCAATAGAAAATCTGTGGTCAGACTTAAAGATTGCTGTTCACAAGCAAGAACCATCCAACTTGAAGTTGCTGGAGCAGTTTTGCAAGTAGTAATGGGCAAAAAGCCCAGTGCTAAGATGTGGCAAGCTCATACAGACTTATCTAAAGAGACTTGGAGCTGTGATTGCCGCAAAAGTTGGCTCTACAAAGTATTGAATTAAGGGGGGTGAATAGTTATGCACATTGACTTTTTCTGTTATATGTCCAATTTGTTGTTTGCTTCACAATAAAAAAATAATGTTCTGTAAATTAAATGATGCAAATCCTCAAACAATCCATGTTAATTCCAGGTTGTGAGGCACCAAAATACAAAAAAAGTCAAGGGGGTGAATACTTTTGCAAGACACTGTACATATGAGGGGGATGAGGGACAACTGTAACATAAACGGCATGAGCTGTCACTGCCCAACCTGGAACAAAACACATGCTCCCTGCTGAGGCAGTCTGGTGCATGACCAAATTGTTCACAGCTTTCCCATGTTTATACAGATGCTCGAGAATGTGCAATGTTGAATTTCAGTGAGTTGGAACATTGCAGATTAAGCAGTGTAGCTGCACAGTAGAGGTGAGCGAAGTTGTGAAAAATTATATTCAACAAGATGTTAACCAAGAAATTTGTTTTGTTACAAATTATTTCATCATGAATCGCTATAAATCAGGTATAACTCTGCTTTAGAGCCATATGGAGTGGCTCTGCTGAGGGTGGGTTGCGGCCATGCTGCGATGAAAAACTGCTTGGCCAATTATCCCGCTGGTGTCTTTCATTTAATAAAGAAGACCACACTGTATAGTCTTTCATTGGTAATGGCCGCGCAGCACCTTTAAACAGGGGCTGTTGCTGGTATGGGGTTTGGCTGGTTAGATTGGGGCACTATGTATATTATTTCTGTTCTTGCTTGCAATCTACTGCAGGTTATTTGACAGTAAACACTGACTATTAATCAGCTCTGGCATACCCACTTCTCCAACCCCAGCACTCTCCTGCCCTAGTTGGAGCCCTTCTTCTGCCATCTGTTTTTCCTCTTTTTCCACATCATCTAATATTGTTCAAAATATGTCATGAGGAAAATACAGACCCTTCTCTCTCTCTCTCTTTCTGCATCTTGATGGCTTTTCTAGGACATGGAGACCAAGAAGGATGATTTGGAAGAAGTAAAGCCAGCAAAAGATGAGGATCGACATCTTTAAGACCTGCCCCCCCCCCCATGGGGAGCAGGATGGATGATATTGGTTGGCATACTGGCACTGGAATAATAAAGGCTTCCATCTTCTTCTTTTCACATTCCTGGGCTTCTTAATTTGTAACAAATGCAGCCGCCATTTAAGGAGAAACTGATTTGTTAACATGAAGCGCAAGGAAATTCAGATTTATTGCGAATCAAAGTTTCCCTGCAGATTGAATTCCACTTCGAATACTTCGCTTCCCTCAACACTACTGCCTACCATTATGATGCTGCAAGCCCAGGAGAGCGTTCCTCACCACTTGAGTGGCTAAAAAGAGGGACAGTCTCCTAGACGTTTCCAACGCAAGCCAGTGCATTTTCTTAAAAGGCTATGCAGGGAGCATTTGTTATTTTGCCCAGATTCAGGGCGGCCAAGATATTGTGCCCATTGTCACTGACCACCTTGGCCAGTTGGAGTTGGCGGGGTGACAACCAACGGGATGTTTGTTGCTTGAAGTACTTGAGCAACTGCTTGAGATGTGGCTTCTCTCTTCCAACACAGCGTGGCAAAGCCTGACTTGACACACGTGATAGGAAGGATGGGTAGCCATGTTGCTGGGGTACTGCCTCTCAACTGCCTGAAAAAACATTGACCTAGTGGGTCATGAAAGGCATTTACTGTCTCTGCCTGTAAGAGCTGCTCTAGGTGTCCAGGTGATGTCACCTCATGTGCTGCAATAGATGTCTGGTTGTGTTTGAACGGCCATGGCTTATTTTAATCTTGCAGATCTTGCACACCACTGTGGTTTTATGTGCCTGCCTTGTGGAGAAAAAGCGCCATATGGGTGTTGCTCACACAGAGCTACAGGCAACCAAGCTTTGACATGTTTTGGGCCTAAGCCACCCACAGCATCAGCAGCATTACCAGATCCCAAAGCTAACGTGGTTCTGGCTGTTCTTTGGGAGGTATGTGGCTTCTGCTCTTTATTGTTGCCGCCAACACCCTTCTCCACTGATGTTGCCTCCTCCTAAGCACCGTGATCTGGCTCTCAGCTTCTGTCCTCACCCTCCCTGATGCTTTTATCAGACTGTGAGATACCATGATGGGCTCCTGGACCCCTCTCCCCTGTTCTGCATTTTCCCCCACTGCCACTGTCACCACCACCAATGCCATGTTTACAGGTGCCACTATTACCACCACCATCAACACAGGTATGCATGGGGTCACCAGCCTCCTCCCCAACCTTTTCCTCAGGGCAGCCCAAAAAGTAATGGCTCTCACACAGGTTGACAACGTAGAGACTCTTGACTATTTGCCATAGGGCATGGTAGGGTTTTCTTGACACTTCATAGGAAAAAGGAAGGTGCCCCTCTAGAAATGGGCAGTGAAGACTGAGAGTCCTCCACTGAAAGCCTTTTTTGGGTCTGCAAGGAGAAGGAGCAGGAGGAACACTGTGTTGGACTCTGAAGTCAGGAGGAGTGAGCCATCCAATCCACAATCTCCTTTCTCTTTCTCCTCAGCTGTAATGTTGAACCTTTCCAAAGCCAGCAGGGACAACTGCGGCCTACTACTACCACTTCTGGCTGGACAGTTAAGTGCTGCTACTATCCACATTCTTCTTAATGAAACCCCCATTCTACACATATTATTATTAGAATTACCCTGCAGATAACATCTTCTACTCACAGTAGTTACTGTGAGAGGAAGAAGACATCCAAAGTCACAAATTACCAGAGGTTCCTATTTCTTTAGGGTCTTCCTATGCTACTTGTTTCAGGGTTCTTTGGTCCCTTTATCAGGTATGCAAGACTGTGGTGTATGTAAAGACTCTAACATAGGACCCTTCTGATAATTTGCACCTCTTGATGTCATGCTTCTGTAACTGGCACCTAAAGCTAGGGAACATCTAAAATCAGCTGTACTTACCTTCTGACTCTTTAAGCTTACACTAGGGTTTCTGTTTCTCTTGCACAACACATAAAGGTGAACCTCGATAACCACATACTTCATGTGTATAATTTGCTAAAGCATACCTTATGAGCACCTTGTCTTTAATTGTGGCAAAAATTCCCTCATGGCAGCAGTTAAATGACGATGGATTATCTTTCAATACAGGAAGCCTTTATTTTTAATGGCACAGTACTGCTGAAATGAAAAAAAAATGCTAAAAAATAAAAAATATATATATATATTTTCTGTGAATATTGAGTGAGAAAAAATAACCCTTTCTGATGGAAGACAGTTGTGTTTCCATGTTCTTGGATAATTGAACATGACTTAACTATCTGTAGCAAGAATAGAACGTTTTCAAGATATAAAACTCAACAACTTCAACATGGAAGAGGAAGACAACCCTGAATAATGTATATCCATTTTTTTTTCTAATACATTTATTAAAATTCTTTTTCATATCTTATAAAAGTTACTTAAGGTAAACTCCTAAACACTTAAGAAGTTTTGCAGCAGAGCCAGCGTCATCAAATGGCAAGGGAGACTGATATCCTGTAGACCATGAAAAATTCAGAACCTTCTTTAGAAAGAGTAGTCAGAAAGACTAAAGAATGCACACATATGCAATATTCATCTTTTTATTTTGTGACCTGAATTCCTGATACTGTACATACTTCACACAATCCCTGTTATATTTCGATTGCTTTTCATATTCCGGTTGTGGGTTGAAGAAAATCTGCTACTTGACTCGACTTCCAAATCCATAAAAGAACCTTGAAGACCGACTTATAAGGGGTACCATTGCAATCTTTCATTAGGAGAGTCTGTAGGGACGACTAAAGGAAAAGTATGGTGTTGACCGTCACAAGTCTTACTGTAATTCTTCAAGTACAATTTTAAACATTTTTCTTCAAGCTGTCAGAAAACTCAGCCTGGGTACGTCATGACAGCTGCAGACTGCCAGCGTATACTTGGATTTGTAATGTGACAATAGCTGGAGAGTCAGGCAGTTCTGGGAATAGAAGAGGGTCCATGTAGACATGCAAATGCCTCAACAGTCCACCAATTTTATCAGAACCACTCACACAAGCCTATTATTAAAAGCCCATTATACAGATACATGGTTCTGATATACAGCATATTCTGATATGTACCAGCACTTCATAGCCGGACCTTTCTTTTTCCTGTCCTCAAGAGGCTGCTTACATGCTTACTGGCTGAACCTCATGGGAACCAGGAGCAGGTGTCTAATTTGTGGCTGTAATGTAATGTACATGAAATTGACTATTTAGTAGCTGCTGCACTGTCATCAGGATATGAGGAAGGAGTCCTCACCCTTGCTCGTCTCCTCTGTCCTGAAGATAATTGACAGCTTTCTCCCTATTACTGTGCAATTATAAGTGGGAGTTGAGGGATGGATGGAGCTCATGAACATGAGGACTTCTTCATCACATAGTGATGCAGCTAATAAATGGTAAATTCACAAAAATTAATGTTAAGATAAACACAACATAACCTTATTAATTATGTAAGTATGGAATGACTAATATTCAACTATGGAGCTAAATAAGGACACAATTATAAATTTTCTTCCATGTCTGTAAGTGATGCTATGTTGTCACTGTTGTGTGAAAAAAGCACAGATCTATTACAGTCTAACAAACCCCCAAATCGGTTTATCTACATAATTCCTATAATTTTTCTGCATGCATGCAAAAATAAATAAATAAAGGACTTGGATGAAATTATGGCTCTGCCACGCTCATGCTCAATGCTTTCCCTCTCATAACTACGTATGGGTCACACGTTCTTCACACTTGGAGGGTTTTCTCAACGCTGATTGGTCTGACCACTGTCACCATTATTGTACGTACGGCTGTAATAGACAAGACAGCCAGGCGTAGCCATATTCTATGTTGGTCCCTGATGACATGGGACACCATAGTCCTTTCTAAACGCATTGGGATGCAGTGTTTATATTTAGTTACTGGGTTGCATAGATCACTACTACAACGGGCTTGGTAAAACCTGCATAGGTTTGTATCTAGTGCGACTTTAGTTTGCTTGAAGGGACGATCTGTTGAGCTCCATTAACTAGTTGATCAAGTTAGGGACCGTTAATTAAGGATTACTACTGATGATATCCCAATCCCACCCTGCTTGAATGTTTGAATGGTATCCATCTACAATCTACATTTTCCAGAATGAACTGTTCTTATTTATGTGCACTGGTAATTTAGGTTACTTTTTTTTATATTTTGGGTTTTCACCAGTTTTCTAAGTGATCCAATTTGCATCTGGCAGTTCAGATATATTTTAATTACTTATCTATTAAAAGCTATGGTTTATAGTTGTTCTCTTTGGAGTTGATACTCTGGTAATTGATGTTTATATAGAATAACCCTTTTATCTTTTGTGGTTACCATCACAAATCATAGTAATTTTTATTAAAATTTTTCATGAGAAATCAGTGTACTACGCAGCAAAGTGTAATTATATAGCTACACGTCCTATTGAAGCACAGATTGACATGTTTGCTTTATGTATTACTGTATGGATTCTTCATAATCTGGAGGATGAGCGGCAGGTTAAAAAGAAACACTGCTAAATGACACTGGTTGAATGATATTCCAGTTTATATCAGTAGTAGAGAACCTTCTATAAACTGCACTTAATCCATCTATCAAACTCCATGTATCCTTCAGGCTCATGGGTATCTGTAATTACGAGCTGCAAACCTTTCACTGCTAACCATGTGTTCATCCACCATGATTACAAATGTTTACTTGATGTTCACCATGGGAGCTGTTATATGTAATGTGTGTCTAGCCTGCACTGGGTTCTGGACAAGCTGTAATCTTTATGCCTGCACATATCCGATCTGATTCCTGATATAAATTTTCATCTGAAATCCATTACATCAACATCACTTACAGAATTCATAAAACCTACAGTCAGCCTCAAACACTTGTGTGGCTGATCTGAGAGATGCTAGAGTATTATTTGTACTATATACTGATACATTTTTGATCATCTGGAATCTTACCTCTTCAAAACCACATGATTATAACACATACTGTATATTTAAAGGCTTTGGGAACCTTTAGTGTATTTGATTACTATAATACATGGATTGTTGGCTAAAAATATACTCCTCAATATTGAAATTGTAACATCATGAACAAGCCGCAAGGCATCATGAACAAGCCGCAAGGTCATACAAATCGAGTAAGTAGCTGGTGTTGCTAAGATCTACAGATGATCCAATTTTCAAGCACCTTGCTCCAATCTGTGGCATTTTGGAGGGGCATAAAAGCCAGATTGAAAGCAAAGAGTTTTAGACACATGAAACAACATAGCCTGGAATCAAGGGCTATCCTCTTCAGTAATGAGTCTGGCTTTTGTCTCAGATGCAATGATAGCTGTAAATTTGTATGGGAACCACATGGGCAATGCCATGAGGAAGTCTTCACAAGCGAACATCACATCGGTCCAACTTCCGGGATTATGGTAAGGGGCGACATAATCTATGGTAGTCAGACTTCTATAGTCTTCATTTCAGGTATGCTAACAGCTTGGCATTAAATTGATTTTGTTGTGGAGCCAGTGGTAAAGTAATTTCTCCAAAGTCGCCCAAGAATTATTTTTCAATGGGACAACTTCAGGCTGCATGTTGCTCATGCGACTGTGAGCAGCCTGTGTAGTCTAAACATGCTTTCATGGCCTGCAAAGTCTGTGGACTTTTTCCCATAGAGCACATCTGGGACATCATTGGTCGTCAATTTCAAAGTGAGCTGCCAGCAGCTGATCTTGATGATTTGCGTGCCCAAGTGCATTTAGCGTGGCAGAACATTCCTCAGACAATCATTAACAACCTTACTGATAGCATGCCAAGCTGTGTAAGTTCGTGTATTTCTGCATTACCTATACTGAATAAATAAAGATGTTTTGAATATTTTGTTTCCATTTTTTATCATGTGCATATCATTGACATATCTGTCAATCCTGTGATTCCCATAATTCCATGACTCTTCCTACTTGGTATTGCAATTTCAATGTTGAGCAGTGTAATTCTTGCATTTGATCCTATTAAAATCTTTCAATTGTTTGTCTTCTGTAGTCTGCATTTTAACAATGCTGGCTGCTCAGTTCTGTTCAGTGCAAATCTATCAGATGAGCTCTCTGATGGCTCTGTTTGCTGCTCTACTAAACATTATTAAAAGTGTAATATTGCAGTGTCCCACTATGTGCTATGTGGGCACTTTAAATTGCTGCTAAATGTCATATTTAATGTATTTAATGCATTGTATTTTCCTAATATTAGGCTGGCATTGTCATTGCATCTATTTACCCCTAGGTGGTACTGGCACCCTATAAGATATATATAGCCAGGGGTTTGTTAATAAAGTTAGTTGGAGTTGGAGAGGAATAAGTAAGTGAGAGAGGATAAGGAAGTTAATGGAGGAGGAGAGCAGGCAAGTTAAACAATGTAGCTGCTTTTCTTTCCTCTGGGCCCTGATCAAGCCTGGAAATGACAGACCAAGTAGTCACAGCAGCCAAGCACAAGACAGTAAGTCTAGTGAAGATTAGAGCTGTCTAGCCAAGGGACTTCACCTGCACAAGTGACCGGGAGGAACCTAAAGGTACCTGGACACAACTGGATAATTAAGGGGCAAAATTGTCCTTTTCCACTAAAATGTCTTCTGGGACATAGTGGACCTGAATATTTCAGGAGAGCATCCTGCATCAAATAATGTAACAGAGAGTTTGCCTGTCACGAGGGAGAACACCCTTATTGGATTGCTCAAGATACAGTAAATAGGAAAACATATTCAGTACCTGAGTGCTAGAAAGTGGACTTAGTGCAAAACTACGTCAGCAATAATTGTCATTCTGCCTGTTAAAGCCACAGTATTAAGAGAACTCCTCAACTGACAATTGCCAGACCCATATTAAGGAATTTCAGCTAAAGTAACATCTGGATTAATACCTTTGCTATATTGATGAACTGTAACAACTGTCCTGAGACCAGTGATTCAGTAAATGTTCAACAGTTTTACAACAACTGACTCCTCATCCTTTTTACTACTACTCTCAACAATTGCACCTTACGGTGCTGGAGTCATGAACACAAGGACCTAGCCACCAAAGCACCTTAAACACCTACATCATCAAGGGCACCTCAACTTCCATCTAGCTGGTGTTCCCTGCAATAGAGAGTGCCCTGGAGGATTTAGTGCTGCCTTCCCCATCACTGCACGCCGGCCCAGGGAGGGTCTGCTAACCGTGAGTAAATGAACTATTACCCCCATCAGCCCACCGTCACCTCACATGTTTGTATGTATGTGATTGGTTGCAAAGATGTCAGCTTAGATTAGCGTTTAGGAGAGGGCCCAAAAACTGAGCTGTCAGAGACAGTGGCGTACCTCGAATATAGGCAGACCGCACAGCTACTATGGAGCCTGTGGGGGAAAAAGGGCCCACTTTGAACCAAAGGCCACACAGCCTAATTACACTCATTACTGTCCAGCTCCGGTATAGTATCCCTATCGTCAGTGGAGAAAGCCAAAGGTCCTATGATGATGTAATTACAGGTCCAGTACATCTAGTAAAGGAACTGCACAAAGAATGGTTAGATAGGAGCATCTTCATCACAGGTCCTGTACATCTAGTAAAGGAACTGCACAGAGCATCATCACAGGTAGTGATGAGCGGCAGGGGCAATATTCGAATTTGCAATATTTTGCGAATATTTGGGTGAATATTCGTCATATATTCGCAAATTCGAGAATTCGTGATTATTTTCTTGATTGTGAAAATCGTCAATGTACTATGCGCGTATTGCGCGTGGGTCACTGTTGCTACATTTTTCAAGCTGCTAGAAGTTTCCTGAGACTGGAGAAAATGTTTGGCATGGAAGAACATCACAATAGCTTTATTTGCAGATAGAGTGCTCCAATATATTTACGATTGCGCAAATCAGCAATTAATGATGCGCATATTTTTGCACAATACGTGCAACTTCACATTTTAGCAGGTCTGAATACATATTACTGATTGGTGCACTAAGTATTGTATTTGACGCTCAGTCTCCAGCCCGTCTCTGACTGCTTTTTGACGCTCCGTCTACAGCCCCTCTCTGACTAGTGATGAGCGGCATAGACAATATTAGTTTTCCAGATATTTCATGAATTTTTTGCATAATATTTGCAATAAATTCTAGAATTCGCGACCTCCAGTCATTGTTTTCGCGATTTGCGCAAATCGGCACTAATGATGCACATTTTTTTGGCGCAATAAGTGCAACTTCACATTTTATCAGGTCTGAGTAGATATTGTTCTGACATCACAGCACTATGTCTGTAGCATGTATGTATGGACAGCTACACTATATCACTATCTAACCTACACTGACTATCTCCCACTAACTATCTGTATTAGGCTACTTTCACACTCGCGTTTGGTGCGGATCCGTCATGGATCTGCACAAATGCATCCATTCAGATAAAACAACCGCATGCATCCGTTCAGAATGTATCTGTTTGTATTATCTTTAACATAGCCAAAACCGATCCGTCTTGAACACCATTGAATATCCGTTTTCTGTTGTGCTATATTGTGTCAGTGAAAACTGATCCGTCCCCATTGACTTATATTGTGTGTCAGGACAGATCCGTTTGGTTCCGTTTCATCAGACGGACAGCAAAACGCTGCAAGCAGCGTTTTGCTGTCCGCCTCCAAAGCAGAATGGATGTGAAACGGAGCCAAGCTACACCAAACTGATAACTGATGCATTCTGAGCGGATCCTTATCTATTCAGAATGCATTAAGGGCAAAACTGATCTGATCCCTGAACAGATCTCAAAAACGGAAACCGAAACGCCAATGTGAAAAGTAGCCTTAGATATATATGATAACTAAATAACTATCTAATGTACTTAAACAGTAAAACGCAAAGCACAGCAATTACACTTCTCTCTCTCTCTCTCTCTCTCTTTCTCTCTCAGAACTCCATAAAACTACAGAAAATGGCTGCTGGGGAGGTTCTTATATAGTAAGGGGTTGGCAACTTTCCTGTTGGTTGCTAGGGATGTTGCTAAGCTCTGACAAAGTCATTTCAGCCTTTTCATTGGTCCACAAGCAAGAAAGGAGGTTACTGATAAAAAAAATCTAGAATATTCGTGAATACGAATATTTGTGGTCATGGCTACGGCCAAGAGATATCCAAAGAACCCTAGGGAGAAAACCAACGGGAACAACCTAACCCAGCTAGGCGTGTCTTAGCTGACCTGACTAAATGGCTTGTTGTGTGCCCTAAGCCATGATCGTGGGTAGGCCTATAAGTGGGCAAAAACCAAGCCAAGTAGGGTATAAAAGGAATTTGAATGGCATGTACAAACTAATCCCCAAGCCAACTGCAAGGCGTCCGGGATCTAGAGCGAAAATTCGGGGTATATGAGGCAAGACCAGTAGAAGACCTACAACCCATCTTGTGGATGACAAGGCCAGAGACATGATGCTCAATATTGCGGATACTGCCCCAAAGCGGAATGTAGGACCGGGAATACGTTGTGAAATGGATCATAAAAACCAACTGAAACTTGTAAAGTTTGGTTCTAGTGCGAGTACTGGCAATGTCCTAGTGCCAGGAGATCGTGGGACCGAAACCTAACTGCCTAGACTATGCAGGAATGAGGGCCAAAAAGAACCATGTAGATAGGAAGAGAATCCTTGAATAGTTCCCCAGACAACAGCTATCCGCGCGGAAGCATGAACAATTAAAGAAAGACAAAATATCTGCGGTAAGACATGACAATGATGCTGTACTACATGGCCTGAATAACATGCAAGGCGAAATATCGTTAGGAACGAGACCTGACCGACGTGGAAGGTGACCCCAATATGAGTTTAACTGCATGACCTGAAAAGACGAAGGGAAACGTGACAGAAAATGGAGATAATAACGTTAACATTAACTAAAATTAATAACATAAGCTGGCAAGCAGAATAACATAAGCTGGCAAGCAGGTAAAGATATGAGTCATTCAAAAGCATAGCTGCACAGGTGGACAGACCACCATTGGTCAGACCCCTGAAGCCATGGGGCTGAAGCAACCACCTGGGGCCCTTGGGGCCGGGCAGCCGCTGGGATGCGAACCTTAGAATTAAGGGGAAAGATTGGGGCTTAACCCAACGGCTTTAGTAAGCAACCGGGATTCGATAACCTAGAAAGACAAAGACATGGGGTAAAGCTTCTTAATGAAATGAGGCTGAAATGAACCGCAAGTACTAATCTGTAAAATATAAATGAACAAAAGAAAACTTCTGAAAGGTGTGCCATGGAAAATAGTATCAGATGGCCGTATGACCTACCAATGTCGATGACAATTGTGAAATCCTCTAAGGGCTCTTTCACACCTGCGTTATTGTCTTCCAGCATAGAGTTCCGTCATCGGGGCTCTATGCCGGAAGAATCCTGATCAGGATTATCCTAATGCATTCTGAATGGAGTGAAATCCGTTCAGGATGCATCAGTATGTCTTCAGTTCTGGAACGGAACGTTTTTGGGCCGGAGAAAATACCGCAGCATGCTGCGCTTTTTGCTCCGGCCAAAAAAACTGAAGACTTGCCGCAAGGCCGGATCCGGAATGAATGCCCATTGAAAGGCATTGATCCGGATCCGGCCTTAAGCTAAACGTCGTTTCGGCGCATTGCCGGATCCGACGTTTAGCTTTTTTAGAGTGGTTACCATGGCTGCCGGGACGCTAAAGTCCTGGCAGCCATGGTAAAGTGTAGCGGGGAGCGGGGGAGCAGCATACTTACCATCCGTGCGGCTCCCGGGGCGCTCCAGAGTGACGTCAGGGCGCCCCAAGCGCATGGATCACGTGATCGCATGGCTTGTCATCCATGCGTATGGGGCACTCTGACGTCACTCTGGAGTGCCCCGGGAGCCGCACGGATGATAAGTATACCGCTCCCCCGCTCCCAGCTCCTACTATGGCAACCAGGACTTTAATAACGTCCTGGGTGCCATAGTAACACTGAAAGCATTTTGAAGACGAATCCGTCTTCAAATGCTTTCAGTACACTTGCGTTTTTCCGGATCCGGCGTGTAATTCCGGCAAGTGGAGTACACGCCGGATCCGGACAACGCAAGTGTGAAAGAGGCCTAAGCCAAGAGCCACTCCAGCGAGCCCCGTATGGCGGGAGCCATGCGCGAGAACCCCTTATGGCAGGACAAGTATCAGATGACCATGCGAACTACGAATGACGATGCCAGTCGTGAGGTCCTATAAGCGAAGAGCCACTCGTGCGAGCCTCTTATGATTTTTATATATATATATTTTAATAAACCACTTATGCAGCACCAGAATGCCTTGGGGACTCGCATAACCATGACCCCCTCCAACAGCAAACCTGGGACTAATCAGCCTACAACCATGTCGTACCCCTAACAAACAAAACATGAAAAACGGTCATGGGGCCCACGGAGCTATGAGGCCGGATCAGTCATAGGGCCCCCGAAGCCAGAGAGATGACATTGCGGTGACGATAAGTAATTAAAACGTAAGCCGGACCTGATGGCATATGAAGCGACTTGAATGATTGG
This sequence comes from Bufo gargarizans, assembly GCF_014858855.1. Lineage (NCBI taxonomy): Eukaryota > Metazoa > Chordata > Amphibia > Anura > Bufonidae > Bufo > Bufo gargarizans. The sequence goes on from NC_058085.1 coordinate 101,030,550, forward strand.
ATTGGCTAGAAGGTGGCCTAAGGAACATGACTGCCAACAGGCGTTAAATATATAGACATTAGTAATCCGAAGCACGTGCCAACATAAAACACTAACCACCGCGAACCATAAACGTAAACATGAAATGCCTACAAACAAATGAACAGCTTGTGAAAACATAGCAGGAAACTTACTGGCCCACTGACCTCCGCTGAGGAGCTGTTTGGTGAACTGGGGCAGGAGACCAATCTGAGTGAATACGAACCAGAAGTAAAAGGAGACCAGTCTGAGTGATCACGAACCAGGATTAAACAGAAAGTAGGCCTATGGAGTGTAACAGACCACCGAGGAAGGGAACGTAAGCCTGAAAAGAACGCAGTTATGTTTGTCAGGAGAGAGGTACCAGAGTGGTGGGTGCAGACTGCCTCGGTGAGATTGAGCAAAACCATGATGTAGCAATGAACAGGGGAATGCAGCTTTGAGTGGGAGCAGAGTACAACACATGATGTAATAACAAATGGGTGAATGCAGCTTTGGATGTGAGTGGTACCTAAAAACATGGTATAGGCGAAGCTCTGAGTATGGGTAGCGCATGAAAAGCATGGTATAAAGCAGACGTATAAATGCAACCTGAAAGTGAGCAGGGTATTGACGTGATGCAAAAGCAGACATGTGGACGCAGCTTTGGATGTGAACGGAATATTAACTTGATGTGACAGCAGACATGGAAAGCGGCTTTGGTGAGTGGGGTATACGACCTGGTGTAGCAGTAGAAGTGTGAACACAACTTTGGGTATAAGCAGAGCATGAAATTTGGTATAAACACAGCTCTGGTTGTGAGTGGAGCAAGGTGGGAACACCAGGGTGGTGCGTCCAGAGCATGAAAACGGAGTAACAGTAGCAGCTATAGCTGTAAGCCGAGTATACAACATGTAATAACAGGCATGTAATACGGATCCGGCTGTCGGCTGGGGATGGAATGAGATGTAACAGCCAACAGGTGAACGCAGCTTGAATGTGAGACCAATCTGAGTGAATACGAACCAAGAGTAGAAAAGTGAAGTACAGTAAGGACGTACGGATGCAGCATAAGACATGAAATAAAAGCCGAAAGTGTAAATGCCGCTCAGGATAACAGCAGAACATGAAAGTGTGAGATCGTGGATAAGCTCTGCCTGTATATTTATGTTTAAATTGTATTGGAGCTGTCATTTGGCATTCAGGGCACTAGGGGCCACTGTTTTGCAGCACAGTCAGCATGCTTCTGGGTGAACCAGTAAGTGTTGATCTGACATGGTGGAAGGATTGTGCTGTGAGGGACTGAATCCGATTCCATCCTGGCTTGCGGATGTCCGGCAGTGAATGGACACTCAAAGGAAGGCGAGTATCTGCTGTCTCCTGTCTGGATCCAGCTCTTTGAAAGAGGTTGTACCAGGAAGACCAGTTCCAGTGTATGGACAGAAAACCTTAACATCAAGCAAGGCCGCACGGTTGCTGAGAGCTTGGTGGCCATCCCGGGTAAGCGGCATCCTAGGGCCCAGAACGGACGCAGGTCAGTACACCCGATTATCAATTTACTGTTACTTTACTGTTTGGCGCCTAAAGTAACAGAGACTAGCCTAGACCTTGTATTAGCTAGTTAGATAGGGTTATATCTTTGTTAGGCCTTACTGTACTGGACTGCAGCGCAGTAATTGACTTGCAGGCTCTGCTGCGTCTGCCACCGGTTAGGTGTGTCCTCTATAGCGGCACAGTACGACTTGTAGGCTCTGCTGTGTACGCCAACGGGCTAGGCCTGTCCCTCGGACAGGGAAGGTGACTGTGGGCCAGAGGCAATACTGTTTGAACTTGTGTTAATACTGTTTCCAAAGTAAAGGTTATATTCTTGCATATAAAGCTGGTGTCAGTGTCGCTTTCCTTGTCTGTGACTTTGCTGTATCCTGGGGAGCCCACCCCGGTACACGGCTTACAAAAGTGAAATGCATGAAGTCTAAAGATGGTGGTAGCGGGGGGGGGGGGGGAGGGGGTGAGGAGAGGAGGGGACACATGGCAAGGAACAGCTACAGCAAGAGGCCTAAACAATAACAGCTGCGTCCGATCTCCAAACATGACGTCACATGCAGCCCAGGTAACTCTTTCTTTACAGCAAACCGGCTGAAGTAACTTTTCATACGAGACGAATGAAGCAAAGTGAAACTTGTAAGATTTATAGGAACTAACTCCTATTACCAACAAACAAAATTGAAAAGCAAATGGAAGTATTTAGGCCCAACGAACAAACCTAAGGTAGTAGATTCACAGGCAAAGCCTCCCGTTCGCTAGCAAAGTCGGATCCGACCAGCCAGGAGAGACGGCCCCGGCCCAACCTACTTACATAGTATGGCGCGTGCATGCTACGGTAGCAGGGAGCAAAATAACAAGCTCCATGCTGCAAAGAAAGACTCCTACCACCAGAGAAGCTAGTCTTCTAATGACACCCAACGGCAGCTGTGCACCTGAAAACACACGCCTGTGAGTGAGGGTGTGCCTCGTATATGAAGAGCCTCCGCCCCTCCCACAAATGCAGGCTGACTAATCAGCCTTACCAACTTGGCACTATATTCTAAATCTTCGCGAATTCTCGAAGTGGCGATATTCGCAATTGAAATTCACACCCCCAACACTAATCACAGGTTCTTCAACCCCCAACAGCATGGAGAAGAACTGTAGGGTAAGCTCTCCGCTGAGACACTCATATATATATATATATATATAGTACTGCAGACAGTTACAACCACTATTACCTCATGTACCTCACACACTAAGCAGTGTACCGATATGTGAGGTACGAGGTATAATAGATGCAGTGTGTATAGGTATATAGTATATACAGCAGTGTACTCATATGTGAGGTACGAGGTATAATGGATGCAGTGTGTACAGATATATAGTATATACAGCAGTGTACTGATATGTGTGGTACAAGGTATAATGGATGCAGTGTGTACAGATATATAGTATATACAGCAGTGTACTGATATGTGTGGTACAAGCTATAATTTATACCTCACATATCAGTACACTGCTGTATATACTGGCCAGGAATGGGTAGGGGGGGGGGCTATGAATGGGGCATGGGGGCCCAATTTAGATTCTTGCTATGGGGCCCAGTGATTTCTATGGTCAGAGAGGTTGTCAGATGGGTTTCACACTTAACAGGACCAGCTTGCAATTCATGAGAATATATCCAGGAGAAGACAAACTATTGAAACCCAATTGCAAAAACTTCTTTCAGCCCATTATACTTGCATTTCAGTAAAAAATAATTTGTGGTCGGGGCTACCCCTGAACTGGGACCCTAACCAGTAGTTAACTAAACGGTTTGATTTGTGCCGTAACCGCAACGTCGTAGGGATGACTGAAGGAGGCCATCCCCTGGTGAGATGATGAAAAGGAGGGTGGGAAGGGTGGGTGTGTTGAGCAGACGTAGGATGTAGGGGAGGGGGAACAGAGCCTAAATAGCGTGGCATAGCCCCTCCCACAAATACAGGCCAATAAATCGGCCTTAACACTTGTGGTCGGGGCTACCCCTGAACTGGGACCCTAACCAGTAGTTAACTAAACGGTTTGATTTGTGCCGTAACCGCAACGTCGTAGGGATGACTGAAGGAGGCCAAAAGAGCAAGCCACCAGAAACTTTATTTACAAACCGCATTTATAGTACGAGATTCTGACAGGCGTGAGACATTTCAATGTTCGGGTGAGGTATGTATCGTGAATAACAGGAGGAGTGCCAGCGCCCTAATTTCCTGATGACGTGAGCAGGAACTCTGTTCTTGGAAGCTGCAGAAGTGGCGCCAATCCGGAAGGAGTGGCCGGAGACAGATGCCGGGTCTAAGCCTAGGTTGGCCAGCAGGGAGCGAACATGTGAAACAAATTGGGAGCTTGTGAGGTGTGCGGCGTTGAAAGGCAACAGTGGCCTCTGAGGTGACGAACTGTCAATACTACTTAACAACTGATGAAATACTTGAACGGGGCACCAGCGGTGAGTGGTTGGGTAGTATGTGACCTGGGTAGGAGGGCCTGTCTGTGAAGTTTTGGTGCACATGAGCGAGAGAATGAAATTATCTGTGTCAGTCTTCAGTTGTCCGACAGTCAGATACCTGCGGCTGCTACGGGCTGAGAGGTAAACTCTCCTGGTCTCAGGAAGCCGTAGAAAGCCAGGTATATGGCTGCTTTTATCACTAGACTTTGCTGGGCTCCGAAAGGGCTATGGTCTAACATGTCGGACAGCTGACAAAATATTTGCCCGGTGATGGCCTGGCGGCCCGGCCGCGTGTTAGGATTACATTTCTCAAGTCCCCTGAGTGTAGCCTTGACTACGTGAATGGAGAACACTGAGGGAGCTTGCGGTTGACTAGAGGCTCGGAAATGCTGTACACCGGCTAAGTAAGACTTGACTGTGGAGTACGACAAATTCAACTCAGAGTGACAATAACCAATGAAGGCCAGGATGTAGTTGGAAAAATCGAGGACGCCTTGGGGAAATTTGTCTTGAAATTTAAGAAATGCCCTCCATCCTGTTTGATAAGCCCTGGCCGTGTTGGGTGACAGGGACTTGGCCAGTAGAGAACGAGCTGTAGCTAAGTGAGAGTTTATGTCCAAACCAGTGAAGGGAACGGAGGGACTGTGGCTCCGCTGGCGTCTGCGTCGGGAAATACCTGTGAGAAAAGGCCAAAACTAGCTCTAGACAGCACCTCAGCTGCGACATTTTTCTGTCCTGATATATGTGAGCATGTGTAACGAAACTGGTATTGAAATGAAAGAAGCACTGGCCGTCTGAGGAATGGCAACACCTGCGGGGATTTAGATAATCCGTTATTTAGGATATCCACAACTGCTGCATTGTCGGAAATGAACAACACTGTGTGACCGGTCCACTCGCGACCCCACACATGAGCAGCTGCGACTAAGGGGTAAATCTCACAGGAAGCTGAAGACTGAAGAAACCCTGGCAGTATCTTGACTTCGTCAGGCCATACGTCCGCTAGCCAATGTGTGCCAAAAATGGCTGCGAATCCAGAACTGGGAGCTGCATAAGAAAAGACTATAGGGGAACTATTGGACACCACTGGGATAAGGAAAGAAATACCATTCCAGTTATAAGAAAACAATCCCACATGGCTAAGTCGGCGACTATTTGGTCGTCAAGGCATACGAGGCTGTCTTGGGAGGGAGCTGAAGGAAGGAGAGCTAGCAGTCGTGACACGAACGGCCTACCTTGGGGTATGACTCGCACAGCAAAATTTAACATGCCTAAAAGAGACTGTAATTACAATTTATTTTTATTTTTTTATTTTATTTTATTTATTTATTTTTTTATTTTTTATTTTTTCTTAACGGTCCTGGTCTGTGTGCAATTGTGGAGGGTGAACCTAACCCTGTCCAGTTTGTTTTCCGGTAATTTAGCGACCATGTTTACTGTGTCCAGAACGATACCTAAGAAAGTAATAACTAGGGACGGACCTTCCACCTTTTTAGGGGGCTGACAATAAATTCCTGCACTCATAAGACGATTCAGGCAAGACGACTAGGCCAGTTTGGAAACCTGATCTAAACCCTGAAATGAGGAACTGAACGAAGCTAGGGTCGTGGTGGTTGCGTAGGAAGTGCAGCAGACAATCAACGTTACGGACACTGAGGTACGACTTATCCGCTTTTAATGTACAGACTAACTTGGGATGGGCTCTAAAACAATTCACACACACATGTAACAGCCTACACTGGCTATAATTGCAGGAGGAAAAGTTAAAATTATTGCAGATCTGTGATCTGCCGAGATATTGAATGGGCCTTCCCAACTTGTCGACTAAACCAGGGGCATGCAGGGGATCAGGGTGCCTAGACGGCTGTGCGGGAGGGCTAATATCGGCACTAGAGGCGGCTTTGTGGCACCATTCTGCTGTGTGGTAGATGGATTGACACAGAGAACAAGCAGGAGCCCTAAGACCAGCAAAGTGTCTGCAAAATATCTCAGTGTCGATATTAGCCCAGTTTGTGAGAAACTGAAATTGACTGAGGGCCGCCGCGGCTTTAGCTGAAAAGGAGCAGTGATAATCGTAAAATGAGCTACCACCATATTTGTACCCCAATTCGGTCACTCTAAACAAATAAAGATCTAGCTCTTCCCTGCGATCAGGCCGTACGGAACAAATTACGTCTCTATACAGGCTGAAAGCTAAAAGGAACTCCGGGATGGTAAGCTTCCTGTTTAGCCTGAGATCGCGGCCCCTGAGTACTACTGAGACATCGCCGCACGCAATGACTTTGCTGTCAGAGAAATCCCGAGTAGCAATCAACAGGGAAGCCAGGTTGACGTCCCTGCCTTCCAGAATATCTTTCCTGATGTTGGCTGGTATGAAATGAGCGGGGGTGATATTAGGAACAGAGACTGTCGTACCGGAACACCCCGCAGCGGATGTGGACGGGATGGCCAGCTCTGGACCCGGAGGAGTGAGAACGGCACCCCGGGACTCGACTGTGTCCAGTCTGGATTGGATGTCCGTGACAGATGACGTAAGATTATTTAGCATGAGGTGAATCTGAGCGAGCGAGGTCTGGACTGTGGCCATCGAGACTTCCTCCTGACGTTGAGGACTCGCAGAAGACATGAGTAGGCGGTATAATTCTGCTTTTCTGGCCGATGCTGTAAACGGGATACCCCTCTTGGACAGCTCTGCCATCAACCTTGGCACGGTCCAGCTCCGTAGTGACGGGATGCTACCTGCTTCGGACAACCTGGCGGTATTTTCGTTGACCGAGGCCTCCATGATGTCAGAGGCATGAGACATGATCCTGTAGATACAGTACGTGAGAATGAGGCACAGGCACGGGACCCGGGACTGGACACTAGTGACAACCCTACCACCGAACGATGTGGTGTGCGTGCGCATGCCATCGTGGACGACGTCACCTCGTGACCAATGATTACCGCCACCGACAACTGAGCTGACTTACCCACAGCACGGAAGAAGCAAATAGCGGGAATGAGGAGAGTATCTAAATAAAACCGTGAGATTTTTTAGATGACAAAATGAGAAGGTGAACTAGTACTGCAACGTTCCCTATACTACCTGTTGGATATGATACTGGGTCACTGAGAAACGATGGTAGACCTGAAAAGAAGTAACGTTCCTGGAGAGAAATGGAGAAAACATAAAACAGACAAGGAACGGCTATACACGACTTGAGATGTGGACGAGATTGACGAACAAATATGCGTATGATGCGTAAACTACGGAGGTTTGAAAATGTACTGACGTAGTGAATGCGTACTTGATGCGACTGAAACATGACCTGAAAAATGTGCAGGGCATTTCTTTCCCCTTTTTTTTTCTTTTTTACAACACACGCATATATATACATACCCCATCGTGTTAATACAACCTTCTTCCCTTTTTTTTTTTTTTTTTCCTGCCTAAGTAAAACAATGGCATAGGTAAGTAAATGTGTTTTCTCTTTTTTTTTTTTTTTTTTTCTCTCTTTCTCAACTGCAGTAGCAGGAGTGACCACCAGAGGGTGCTCATACTGAAAACCTGCTACACCCTGTGTAGTGAGCTCCCCATCCTGCATTCTCAGATGCGGCCACCGGGGGCGAGTGGAGCCAGACAGGAAGGAGCCTGGGACGCTGAGTGAAGCGAAGCAAGCAGCCGGCAGCAGCAGGAGAAACACAGAGGTAAGTACAGCAAATATAACCAAATAACCTGCCTCACTAATGGCACGGCGGCCCGTGCCAGACATTTGCGAACGATTTCGGGACCACGCTGACCCCTGCACCCTGCCTATACTGCCGCGTGGGAGCCGATGCATCCAGGCAGTTCGCTCCGGTGCAGCGTGACTCCCCCTTACCTGGGGAGCCGGCGCTGCCGACCGGACTTTAAGCAACGGGCCGCTGACTGAGGCGGCAACTTACCTGGGAAGGCGGGCGAATGAGTTTGGATGTAGAAACGGTGGGCACAGCGCACGGTGCGAATAAGGAGCAGTAAGGCAACTGACCAGACGCACACGGATATGGCCACGATCTGTGTTGAGCAGACGTAGGATGTAGGGGAGGGGGAACAGAGCCTAAATAGCGTGGCATAGCCCCTCCCACAAATACAGGCCAATAAATCGGCCTTAACACGTGTTCATAACATTTGAATGCTACATTGTAAAACATGCAATAAAAAGATAAATAAAATGTCAATGCTCATTAAAACATCCACCATATATTAGGGGATGCCATTAATATCCATTGATTAAATTAGTCCAATTATCTGAATTTCTCCCCGGGTTTTCAGAAGCTATTACCATACAGTACATAAATACTACTGCCATAGAAAGCATAAATAATAAATGTTAGATTACTACTAGGTAACAGCGACTGATTAATACAGTATTACAATCCCTAAATAATACGGCCATGCCGTGAATAAATATCACTATAAAGAGCCCAAATTATACCGCCATACACTGCTCGCATCCTGTAATGTAAGAATTTCTCTCTTGGAAGTTGTCAGCAGAATGCAGATTGCTGTTAGCAGAAGATTGCATTGAGTTGGCTGTAAGCCATGAGCATTACTATATTCAGTCTTGAACTTCCTTTTATGAGACACTGTGGAAAAATAATTCTACTGCTGGACTATGTATCTGACAGTTTAGCATTACTGGTCATCAGTGGTGACGGTAGGCTGAAGATATAATCACAGAGTTTGTCAGCCCCATGAGCAGCATCAACTGCAGTAACAATGGATATGTCTGCAGACACAGCCACATGAGAGTCATTAGGTTCACAATGGCTACATAAGTAGCATCAATGGAGGTACAGCTCCGCAGACCTATCTGTTGTAGCTCTCAATACACTGTTCTGTATTAGTTTTTACCGATTTTAAACCTGAGGTTGAATAAGTGTCAAAGGACAGGAGTGCATTTTCAGTAATTTGATCAAAGGCTAGCATTTTTAGTAAACATGTTATGGATCTATGCATAAATACTACTGCCATAATAATGCATAAAAATACCATGCAGAGTAGAAATAAACATTCCTTATACTAGCCTCACAAGGCTAACACACAGTGAATAAATAATACCATCATATAGTTCTCAAATATCACCTCCATAAAAATCCAGCGAGCCGGACCGCAGGGGCAACACATGAGTTATGGTGGGCCGATGGGGGTAGTAGTTCATTTACTCACGGTTAGCAGAGCCTCCCTGGGCCGGCAGTGCAGTGGAGGGAAGGACAGCACTAAATCCTCCAGGGCAGTCTCTTTCGGGAACACCAGCCAGATGGAAGTTGAGGTGCACTTGATGGTAGTGGGTATGCTTAGGGTGCTTTGGTGGCTGGGCCCCTGTGTTCGTGACACCAGCACCGTTAAGTGCAAATGAAGTTGGTAGGAAGGATGAGGAGCCAGTTGTAGTAAAACACAGTTGAACTTTTACTGAATCAATGGTCTCAGGACAGTTGGTACATGGTAATCTAGATGTTCATTTAGCTGTGAACAGAATGAGAACATGTATCCATCATGCCTTGTTACCACTGTGCAGGATGGTGGTGGTGGTGTAATGGTGTGGGGGATGTTTTCTGGGCACACTTTAGGCCCCTTAGTGCCAATTGGCCATCGTTTAAATTCCACGGGCTACCTGAGCATTGTTTCTGACCATGTCCATCCCTTCATGACCACCATGTACCCATCCTCTGATGGCTACTTCCAGCAGGATAATGCACCATGTCACAAAGCTTGAATCATTTCAAATTGGTTTCTTGAACATGACAATGAGTTCACTGTACTAAAATGGCCCCACAGTCACCAGATCTCAACCCAATAGAGCATCTTTGGGATGTGGTGGAACGGGAGCTTCGTGCCCTGGATGTGCATCCCTCAAATCTCCATCAACTGCAAGATGCTATCCTATCAATATGGGCCAACATTTCTAAAGAATGCTATCAGCACCTTTTTGAATCAAAACGACGTAGAATTAAAGGGACACTGACAGCCCCAATTAGCATATTTAGGTATATATACGTGAGTACAGGTCTTATAAAGTCTATTAAAATGATCTAAGTATCCCCCCTGTCCACCTTATAAGTACCAAAATATAAAGTTATATAACCTGCTTGTCCGGTCACCAATCTGCCCAAGGGGCGGCGTTTCATCACAAAATGCGCCCAGCCAGCCGCTCCTAACTGCCGTTCTGAAGTCCCGCCCAGCTCATCAATATTCACTTCGCTGGGCGGCGGCTACAACTCTCCCGACTCAAGTGCCCGGCGCATGCGCATAAAGCAGAGGCTGCAGCACTTGAGTCCGGAGAGTTGTAGCCGCCGCCCAGCTAAGTGAATATTGATGAGCTGGGCGGCGCTTCAGACTGGCAGTTGGGAGCGGCTGGCTGGGCGCATTTTGTGATGAAACGCCGCCCCTTGGGCAGATTGGTGACCGGACAAGCAGGTTATATAACTTTATATTTTGGTACTTATAAGGTGGACAGGGGGGATACTTAGATCATTTTAATAGACTTTATAAGACCTGTACTCACGTATATATATACCTAAATATGCTAATTGGGGCTGTCAGTGTCCCTTTAAGGCAGTTCTGAAGGCAAAAGGGGGTCCAACACCGTATTAGTATGGTGTTCCTAATAATTCTTTAGGTGAGTGTATGCTGAGACATAACTGCATTACACATTTTTCAGCAATCTGACAATTCTATCTGGGTGCGCTATTTTTGTCAATAAATGTACTTCGTGCATTGAGGTCAATGGGCACTTATGCATACTTGCAACAATCTACATGCAGATGTTTTCCTTGGTCGCATTTAATCTAAGGACCTCAGTTCTAACAACTGAGTCACTGTGATTCCAATACAAAAAGAGGCCTGAGAACTTCTAACATTCTACTGTAAGGTCTACCTGGTCCCACGGATAGGGTCAGGGCGTCAGGTGTCACATAGAATGGGAAAACTACAGGAGGAGAAGAAGGGAAGGGATAAGGGAAGAGATTACTGCCAGAAGAGAGAGTAATAGATGTGCCATGTGGAGGACAGTAAATTTGCTGCATCAGACAGTATTCAAAGATATCCATGCAGCGACATGGCAAGTCAAGAATTACTATGATCAGGAAGGAATTAGCTGTAAGGCTAGGCTACACAACAACATTTGTCGCAGCAATGTCACGCAACATCAATGGTGTCGACATGCTGTGACTGCGACATGCACAAAAATCCATCCAGGTTGGACTTTTGTGCGACTGTCATGTTTGCAGTCGCAGTGCAACAACATTGACTATGATTACCATAAATGTTGCATGACACATGTATCACTGTAGTTGTGCCCTTTTTGCATGAAAAAAGTCATTGCATTTATTTGCTGTTTAGACAATATATTTAGATGGTGAAGTTTTATTTCAGGACTATATCATGGCATTATTTATTCATTGTGGGTAGCATTATGTAGCCAGTGGATGTTTATATAATACATCCTCTGTATAATGATATTTTTATGAATTGCATTATTTGTGCTTTTTGCAGTGTCCCACTATGTGCTCTATGTGGGCACTTTAAAGTTTTGCTACTAACTGTCATATTTAATGTATTGTATTTCCTAATATCAGGCTGGCATTGTCATCACATCTATTCACCCCTAGTACAGACCAAAAGTTTGGACACACCTTCTCATTCAAAGAGTTTTCTTTATTTTCATGACTATGAAAATTGTAGATTCACACTGAAGGCATCAAAACTATGAATTAACACATGTGGAATTATATACATAACAAAAAAGTGTGAAACAACTGAAAATATGTCATATTCTAGGTTCTTCAAAGTAGCCACCTTTTGCTTTGATTACTGCTTTGCACACTCTTGATGAGCTTCAAGAGGTAGTCACCTGAAATAGTATTCACTTGAGGGGTGTAGTTTCTACAATGTGGTCATTTATGGGGGTATCCACTATGTAAGCCCCACAAAGTGACTTCAGATCTGAACTGATCCTTAAAAAGTGGGTTTTGGAAATTTTCTTAAAAATTTTAAGAATTGCTTCTAAACTTCTAAGCCTTCTAACGTCCTAAAAAATAAAATGACATTTCCAAAATGATGCCAACATAAAGTAGACATATGGGGAATGTTAAGTAATAAATATTTTATTAGGTATGACTTTCTGTTTTAGAAGCAGAGAAATAGAAATTTGGCAAATTGAGAATTTTTCAAAATTTTTGGTAAATTGGGGATTTTTTCATAAATAAAGGTGAAATATATTGACTCAAATATATGACTATCATGAAGTACAATGTGTCATGAGAAAACAATCTCAGAATGGCGTGGATAAGTAAAAGTGTTCCAAAGCTTACCACATTACCACATAAAGTGACGCATGTCAGATTTGTAAATTTTGACCTGGACACTGGGGCATCAATGACCCTTGGTCATGAAAGGGTTAATAAAGTTAGTTCAAGTTGAGTAATGTAGGAAACAGAGAGGAGAAGCAAGTTTATGGAGTAGCAGAGCAGACTGAGTCCAAGATGTAGCTGCCTTTCTTTCCTCTGGGCCCTGATCAAGCCTGGAGAGGACAGACCAAGTAGTCACAGCAGCCCAGCACAGACAAGTGAGTCTATGTACGAATATAAAGCAAGTCTAGTTAAGATAAGAGCTAAGTCTAGTCAAGGGACTTCACAAGCACTAGTGACCGGGAGGAACTTAAAGGTACCTGGACACAGTGACAACTGGATAATTAGTAAGCAGAATTGTCCTTTTCCACTAAATGCCTTCTGGGACATAGTGGACCTGAATATTTCCGGAGAGCATCCTGCATTACATAATGTAACAGAGAGTTTGCCTGTGACGAAGGAGAACGCCCTTATTGGATTGCTCAATATAAAAGTAAGGAAACCATTATATTCAGTACTTGTGTGCTAGAGAATGGACTTAAAGTAGAACTATCTTAGGAGAACCGTTGTCTTGCCTGTAAATTAACAGCATTAGGAAAACGTGACTCCAGCTTAAATAGAGGCTGGGTCACATGCGGCAGTTGGCCAATAACAGTCATGCAAATAGTAGGCATGGCTGTGATGACAGCCATGCCAATAGTAGGCATGGCTGTGATGGCCTTTTGGGGCAAGTAGTATGATGCTTGTTGATTGGCTGCTTTGCAGCCTTTCAAAAAGCGCCATAAAAATCGCTGAACACCGAACCAACTCTAGTAAGGAGGTGTTGGGAACAGTGGTTACGGGAGGGCATACACACATGGCAAACAGGCTCTGGACGGCCCAGACAAACAACCAGTAGAGAGGATCCTTTGATCTGCTGACAAGCATGAGCAGCTCCCACAGTTTCATTGTCCACCATCCAAACACAGGTGGCACCTTCATTACACACCCCTGTCTGCCCAGACCATTTTCAGGCGCTTAGCAGAAGGATGTTTGGTGTCACTGTGCCCATTATGTGTCCTGCCATTGACAACCAGCTCCTGTCGTCTTCATTTGCAATGATGTCATGAATAAGAGACCTGGACTGCTACAGACTGGGGCCATATAATCTTCAGAAATTAATTCAGGTACTGGTTTGGATCTGACAACAGTCAGGTTTGAATATGGAGGCCTGGTGGTGAGTGTTGCAATCCTGCCTTTGCTTTGGAGTGACACACTGCCCCAACTACTGGTGTGATGATCTGGGGAGCCATCACATACGACAGTCGGTCACCCCTAGTAGTGAAATCAGGGACACTAACAGCTCAGTGATATGGGCAGAACATCCTGTGGCTACATGTGTTGGCTCTCATGGCAAGGCGTCCAACTGGCATTTATCAGAACGATAATGTTCCTCTACATACACCGCAAGGGTTCCCCAGGAATGTCTCCGCCAGATTGCCACATTTGCTTGGCCTGCCCGGTCACCAAATTTTTTGCCAATCAAGTTTGGGAGCAGCTGGGAAATCAGGTTTGGCAACCTACAAGTGTTCAGGATCTACAGACTCCGCAGCAGCATCTGTGGACAATTGTGCCACAGGATACCACATGGAACTTAAATGCCTCCATGCCCAACCTTATCTCATCTTGTATCAGGACCTGAGGCCCTATTTAATCTTGTATCCAGGCTAGAGACTGTATGTCCTCATGTATCCAGACTAGAGTCCGTATCTCATCTTGTATCCAGGCTAGAGGTGCCTAACAGTTTTGCCCAATAAATGTAACCTTTCACTCTAATATTGCAGATAGTGTTAAGTGAATCGAAGTATCCGAAGTGGACTGCGATGTGAATTTCAGGAAAAATGTGATTTGGCGCAAAGCCGAATTTCCTTGCACTTTATGGTAACGAATCGCTGAAATGGTGGTAAAGCCATCTTGATTGCAGAAAGCACACAAAATCTCCACACTAGCTGGACACAGTGACGTCATCAGTGATATTTTGCGCAGTATCTTTAATCAAGATGGCTATGATGGCCTCTTCGTGTGCAAATGGATATAAGGTGAGTATGTTTTTTTTTTCAACTGGATTAGCCCCTAAAAGGCCCTAATTTTAATCTCAGATGCCGTGATCAGTAATGAAGGCTGCATTTAAAGGTGTTCAATGACAGGGGGAGCGCAATTGCTGTTCCCCGTCATTGAATCTGCTACATGCAAAGGACGAAGTAATTAATCATGAATCAAATTTCTTTGTGAAATTTAGCGAATCAGTTGAAATTTCTTTTTCAGAAATTTGCTCATCTCTAATTGTAATTACTCACATATATCATCATTACAGTCACATAAAACAAGTTTAATTTGATTTCAACAACTCCTTATTGGTGCTGTGGGGATTCGCCCTTGTAGCCACGACAAGCGGACGCAGTATAGAGGCAAAGACCAGTTAGTAACTCAAAAACTTCAGTGTTTTATTCACACTTATAGCAACAAAACAGTACGACAGTTCATTTGCAGTTTTGGTGTTCGTTCACACCTAGACAGTTCATACAGCAAAAGAGTCATCTGTTATCCTAGGTGTTAGTTCACAACCAATCGGCATGGCTCAGGCAAGAGCAGACCTCCCAAACTCAGGCCTACAGCCTAGCACATGGCTCAGATCCTAATCCAGCGATTGCCAGAGCTCCTCTGTCAGAGAGAGAGGTAATTACCAACAGCTGACACTGCTGGCTTATATAGGCAAGTCAAGACCTGGCCTGGAACGTGGGAAGTAGTCACCCACCCAGCACTTGGACTACTCCCAGTAAGAGCCATCTCGGATCAGCTATTACAGCTATACTAAATAGCAAGGTGTCAAACAGCAACTGCTGCTGACACATGAAAACTGGCTCTTAATCCACCGAGGCCAGGAAACTCGGTGACACATACCTTCCGTCAACGATGGTCCCTTGCGCCTTCCTACAGTGCATTATTATTATTTTTTTACATTTTTATCAATAAGTGTATTTTATACCTATAAAATAAGACTATACATTTTATGTAATGCTGTTGAAATATCTACTACATAATCAACGCAGTCTTCTGCAATATCACAACAAAACCTTTATATGGCAGAGCCAAAAGCATGAGGTTAGGTAGGCTACACTCTTAAAACAAGCCATTTTAAAGCGTTTTTTCAGCTTATTAAACATTTGTAAGGTGAGGTTATATGCTTTTGCTGTAGGCACATTCACCTTTATTCTAACAAGCCGGGTTATTGTTCAAAAATCTTCAATCCCTCCTTTAGAACAGACAGAAGATGTGAGATTTCTTGATAGCTTTTCTGGCCTTTTACCCTCTGATTTTCATTGCATAGTAAATTAAATCAGTTAACATTATGGATTTGTCAGGGCATAACACCAGTCCGTCTCCTTTCACTGCTTTATTGCCTCAACATTCTTGTATTGTATTTTAATAAATCTATAAATGCCAAGGATCACTAGGGTTTCAATATTTTACAATTCTATATGCTTCACAAGGAAAGCGTAGATGAGACGTTTGTATTTCCAGCCCAGATAGCAATAAAATGCAGGAAAAATCTTGCTTCACATGCAATTTTAGGATAACATAGCCATCTAGTGGTAGATTATGGATATAACAGATGTTTCATTGTCAAAACAACCTACTAACACCAGGTCCCAGACCCTCCTAAATAAATGTGGACCCCAGAACCAGAGACTGTTGTTTTTAACAGACCCCAATCCAGACTCTTCCTTTTTACAGACCCCAGACCATTTTTACTTACAAGATCTATGACCAGACCTTTAAATAAACCCAAAACTTTATTTTTACAGATCTCAAGTGTGACACTCAGACAGGCTCGGGTTGGCCCACAGGGGTACAGGTGAATCCCAGGTGGGCCCCTGAGTAAGGTGGGCCCCTAGTCTCCCACCCCCTGCACAAATGGCACATAACACAGTAGACTTACTGCACTACATACATATATTCAATGTACAGCACCTTAACCAGCCTATGTTCATATAAAAAAACTGACACGATCAGATAGCTGAGATGACTTATAGGTGTGGAGGGAAGCTAACCAGTATCTTCTTTTCCCCAGGACCTACCTTGTCAAAGTTGCTGCAGTGACCCCCATATTTAACCATCTGGTAGCATCTTGCTGCTGTGTTGGCAGGTAATATTTGAATGTAACCATACGGTAGGACCCCAAAATAAATTTTACTGGTGGGCCCTAGACACCCCAGTCCGACACTGCACTCTCTGTCAGTTGCTGCATTGCTCTTCAATCCAAGGTGCTGCCTATCGACATAAGGCCGCTTTCAAACAGTCAGTGTTTGATCAGTGATTTCCATCAGAGATTGCGAGCCAAAACAGCAGTGGAGGCTACACAGAGATAAGGTATAAGGGAAAGATTTGCTCCTGTTGTGTCTTTTTGACCGGCACCTGATTTTGGCTCACAAAATGAATGAAAAAAAGAGAAATCTGATTCAAATCAATATCTGGTGTGACCACCCTTTGCCTTCAAAGCAGTGTCAATTCTTCTAGGCAGTGGTAGACCATGCAGCTGCTATGGTGTCAGTGGGGGAGTTTTTATTTTATTTGGTACTGTTGGAAAGATGTTTTGTCTTGCATGATAGTATTTATATGGCAAAGTTGGGGATGTATTTTGGGTTGCATGCTGGTGTGAGATGGGGAAACAGCTCTCATTGTTTGAACACTGTGTTGATTAAATTAAATGTTCTGGACTGACATTCTGCTGTTTGGCCACAAGATTCCACTATTTCCTAGGCACAGCTGACTGACTATATATTTCCATATTCATGAGAGGTGTGGTTTTCAGAGCATGGAGAAGGAGAGCAGAAGCCATATTAGAAGCTAACTGAGACTGAAGAACTGGTGTGAGCAGAAGATCTGATGGATCCAGGAGTGAGAGGACTCCTCAATGACCACAGCTGCAGCTGAGTGAAGCTGATCGTTGTCCAAGACCCAGATCCTGTCCAGGGAAAGGAGGATTGTTTCCAGGAAGGCTGATAAGAGCTAAGGAACAAAGCTTCATACCATGTGGGGCCTCATGTTTGCTGGAGAGACTGGTTGTTCGGTTCAGAGTTATCAGCGGATAAAGAGCAGACCCGGGTTGGTAAGATCGTGCAAGCACTTCACTGCAGTGTTGGTGCCTAGAGACTGAGACCAGGCCTGTAGTTAGCTAGTTAGGGTCTCTGCTTTGTGTCAGGCCTAAAGTGTTGCTACTGTTACTACAAGGACTCCATTACTTAAAGGGACAATTGCACATTTGAGAGCTGATAAACACCCCCACAAACTCAATGCAGTTTAGCGTTTTGCTCAGGAGTAATACTCAGGCACGTGCAACCGGACTAGTTATTGGAGGGGAAATATTATAGAGCATAGTAAAATTGTAAACTGTTGTGTTGCACAGCAGGCTAACCCGTACTAAGCACCCAAACAATTGTTCGTGTTTCCTTTAGGGTAATAATAGGTGTGGCGAGGCAGTTTTAGTTGTCCCCGCCAGTAGGTAAATTACTGCAAAATTTCCTCCGGCATCCATTAGAGAGCGCCGTGCTGTGCAACACAGGGGTCTCAGCCTTTGGGCTGGGTGTATGTAAATTTATTTTATGTTCTCAGCATTTGTGGTTGTGTTTCTTACCATGTGTTAGTGAAGTTAGTGACCAAGTAAAGGAAAAGTCACCTCCGCAGTGTGCGTTGTGCACCATTATTTTGATGCAATATCTGATGTGGCTGGTGGGGTTTGTGTGCCCCAGCTTTATTGTAATCCCAGTCCAGCCCTGATGGCACACTGTATTACACGCACAGCAAGCACAGTTCATAGAACAAGGGGAGGTGCCAGGGGCTGGTTAAGGGAGGGGCCAGGAATGGGTAGCCAGAGGGGCTTTGGATAGGGCATGGGGGCCCAAGTCAAATTCTTGCTGTGAGACTCAATTACTTTTTATGCCCCTGTTTCTAGGTAGACTTGCACACAGTCATTTAAGCAACTCGGCAGGGAGGTTGTTCCAAGCATCTTCAAGAACTAAGCACAGATCATCTGTAGATGTAGACTTGCTCAAATCTCTCTGTCTCTTCATGTAATCCCAGACAGACTGGATGATGTTGAGATCAGGGCTCTGTGGAGGCCATATCATCACTTCCAGGATCCTTGATCTTCTTTACTGTTAAAATACTTCCTAAAGGGGTTCTCCAGGATTTAAGAAAATCAAAATACTTAAATATTACTTTATTATAAATATATTCCCAAATACCTTTCATTAGTTACAAAGGCTCGTTCTGTCTAGGGACCACTCATTAGTAAAAAATAAAATGGCTGCTGTCCTATCAGTTTACACAAAACCTGTCCTAATCACACAGGAGGACATGTCTCCTCTCTGCTCTACTTGTTAGGGATTATGGTCCTAAATACAGATGATAAGATTAGAGATAAGCAAATTTTTAAAAAAAATTGATTCGTCCAGTTAGCTAAATTTTCTAAAAGAATTTGGTTTGATCCAAATTTATTGGCAGCGAATCGAGTTAAAAAACGTCTATTTCCTGGCTGCAGAGAATCACTACACACTTCACTTATTTGGGCAGCCACAGGGCCAAAAGTGACCAAATAACTATGAACTCAGCCTTACAGGACATGTTAGCATCAAGAAGAAGCGCACTCCTTTTATACCGTCATCAGTTGATTCCACATAGATGTCTACAGAACCTAATCTATTAAACGCTTATACAAGTAGAGCCCCCCGACAGAGTGGAGAGGGTGTCAGCAGTAAGTTTGTGTTGATATCACTGATTAATTTGCCCTTTCTCTGATACGTCAGAACAATAACCCCCAAAAAACAGATCTTGTCTGTTGAGCATCCACCTTCAATCGGTCAGCATTTCTTCAGTAATCCATCAGTATTGCTAATGCCAAAAAAAAACAGGAGTGGATCCAAAACAGAGATGACCAAGTCAACCATTCAAGAACCGCTGGGCTTCTGGTCAAGACACTACTGCTAGATGACAGCGGGATCTCAGGCCCTCATTATGGCCCCTCACATTAATTAAGCCCACCTTGTGGCCCCTTCACAAAAGTTATGTGCTCCTTGTGTCCCCTCACAGCAGTTATGCCCACCTTTGTTCCTGTCACAGTAGTTATGCCCACTTTTGTGTCCCCTCACAGTAGTTATACAAGATATGTTCCCCCTCACAGTAGTTATGCCCAGATATGTTCCCCCTCACAGTAGTTATGGCCAGATATTTGCCCCCTCACAGTAGTAATGCCGAGATATGTACCTCTTCACAGTAGTTATGCCAGATATGTGGCCCCTCACAGTAGTTATGTCAGATTATGTGCCCCCGCACAGTAGTTATGCCCACATATGTGCCCCTCACAGCACATATGCCCACATATGTGCCCCCTCACAGTAGTTATGCCCACATATGTGCCCCCTCACAGTAGTTATGGCAGATTAGGTGCCCCCTCAAAGTAGATATGAAAGATTAGGTGCCCCCTCACAGTAGTTATCTCAGATTAGGTGCTGCCTCAGTAAAGATGCTCACTTTTGTGCCCACTCACTCTAGTTGTGGCCCCCCTTTTGCCTCCAGTCTGCAGCTTTCGAAAAAAAAACAAAAAAAACAGGGGGAGCGCCGGAGCTCAGAAGAACAGTGACGCAGGGAGCGGAGAGGGCTCCCTGCTTCACTCTGGAGATAACAGCCCGGCAGTGACAAGAACTACCGGGTAAGTGCGCGCGCCCCCTTGCATCTGCACTGGCGCGCATATTATACATGTTTAAAGAGCGCCCCGACATTGTCATTGTACTTCATGCCGGGCCCCGTCAGAGTGCTCCCATTACATGTGAGTGCGGTGGGCACCCTCCCCCTGTCACAGCCATGGCTATGACCGTGACTCTTCAACCGCATGCGTTGGTCAGCGGTTTGGTTTTGTTGTCAATCACAGGTGAGGGCGGTGGTATTTGCCTCACCTGTGGTTGCCGCTGACAACGTATGTATGTGGCAGCTTTCCTACTGTGCATGCGGTTGCACCTAGCAACCTCTATGTTAGGTGTGTGTATTGTGTTCACTGTGTTGTATGTCTGTGTGCACTCTGTGTAGTATGTGTGGTGTGCACTGACACTCTTCCTGCACTGTGGTTGCCCGTGGCAACGTTTGGCTGTCTGTACATGTGGTGGCAGTGTCCCGGCCTCCGGGCTATCTCCCAGGACACAGGTTGCCACCCATGTCGTTGCCAGCGGCAACAACCACAGTGTGTTGCTACTGTTGGACACTTTTCCTATTTGATGTTTCCCTTCTGTGGTGCTGGAAGGGTTAACTCCCTTCCCAGTGTGTGTGTGATGTCACTGGGTGTGTCCGTCTGTGGGGTGTGGCTTCTTGGCCTATATAGCCTTGGTGTTTGGCATGGTTCAGTAGGTTGCTTCAGTCATGCTTGGCTGGAGCAGCCTCCTGTGCATATTACCTGCCAGTGAGAGCCACCCCATTCTCCTTATGTTTATGTCTTGCTGTGTGTTGATGTTGTATGTTATGTTCTGTTGGGACCTTCCTATGTGTTTTGGTGCAGCTTACGGTTCTGGATTCCTGTTTGCGCAGGGATCCAGTCAGCAAGGCTGTGACAGGTTGGTGGAACTAATAGTTCGCCTGTCATTCCCGTAAGGCTGTATGAGTTCCCCTTTTCCCAACAGCTTGGCCATGGAGACTCCTGCTCCTCCGTGCCTAGGAGGAGTAGGTCGTCTTACCCAGCTCTAGCTCAGGGATCTGCGGAGGGTAAGTCAGGGCTCCGAGGTTCCTGCGCATGGGTCCTCCTACCTTAAAGGTCGGCCCATGCAGGTAGGAGTTAGGGTCAGGTTAGGGATGCTTGAGGAGGTGACCTGCTCCCTATCCTGTTCTCCTGGCCGAGCAGCCACAACATCAGCGGGCATCGCACGGCTGAGGGTTTCCCCCATCCTCAGCCGTGACAGTATGACCACAAAGGCTTCTCACGTGGTCTCCCTCGAAAGAGGGTGAAGCATGTACCGCCGTCTGCGGAAGGGGTACATGCGCGCTCTTCGGAGGGAGAGCATTCTAGGGGTTTCGCCTCTGACGGCGTGGTGAGTGGCGTTCCCCGCCATCCCTTCACCGTTGCCTCGTTTGGCGTCCCCCTGATTTTATTGCACGGTGGTGTTTTCTTTGGTGTGCGGTTAGCACACCTTCGGAAGAGGATGCAGCATGCAGTGCCATCCCCTTGTGGCCTGCATGCGCGTTCTCCGGAGGGAGAACGTCCCGGGGGGATCACCGTTAATGGCACGGTTGGTGGCTTATTCCCCGCCACCTTACCTTCCGTGTCCGTGTTGATGATCCCTCTCCATGTTCCCATCTCTAGTCGTTTGCTGGCAGCACTCCGTAAGTGGTCCAGCTGCGTGCTGGTTAGGAGTGTCTGCTGGCAGCGACTGGAGTGGGGACGTGAGTGGAGAGTCCCCTCGTCCACTCTCAGTGGTTCCATTCCCTGTCGCTGTGTTGGGCTGCAGGCCTCGCTGGACTGGCTAAATGAGTGCTGGGAGAGGATGCAGCTGCCAGCGACTTCCTGGGAACCATGTCCTGAGAGTGGACGTCTCCTTCTCCCATCCCCTTGTGTGAGTTCCTCACCAGTTTCGTTATTTTTTCGGTGGGGGGGCTTTGAGGGGTGGGAGTGTCACGGCCATGGCTATGACCGTGACTCTTCAACCGCATGCGTTGGTCAGCGGTTTGGTTTTGTTGTCAATCACAGGTGAGGGCAGTGATATTTGCCTCACCTGTGGTTGCCGCTGACAACGTATGTATGTGGCAGCTTTCCTGCTGTGCATGCGGTTGCACCTAGCAACCTCTATGTTAGGTGTGTGTATTGTGTTCACTGTGTTGTATGTCTGTGTGCACTCTGTGTAGTATGTGTGGTGTGCACTGACACTCTTCCTGCACTGTGGTTGCCCGTGGCAACGTTTGGCTGTCTGTACATGTGGTGGCAGTGTCCCGGCCTCCGGGCTATCTCCCAGGACACGGTTGCCACCCATGTCGTTGCCAGCGGCAACAACCACAGTTTGTTGCTACTGTTGGACACTTTTCCTATTTGATGTTTCCCTTCTGTGGTGCTGGAAGGGTTAACTCCCTTCCCAGTGTGTGTGTCATGTCACTGGGTGTGTCCGTCTGTGGGGTGTGGCTTCTTGGCCTATATAGCCTTGGTGTTTGGCATGGCTCAGTAGGTTGCTTCCGTCATGCTTGGCTGGAGCAGCCTCCTGTGCATATTACCTGCCAATGAGAGCCACCCCTGTGGTCATAAAGATATTCTCCTTATGTTTATGTCTTGCTGTGTGTTGATGTTGTATGTTATGTTCTGTTGGGACCTTCCTATGTGTTTTGGTGCAGCTTACGGTTCTGGATTCCTGTTTGCGCAGGGATCCAGTCAGCAAGGCTGTGACAGGTTGGTGGCACTTATAGTTCGCCTGTCATTCCCGTAAGACTGTATGACTTCCCCTTTTCCCAACAGCTTGGCCATGGAGACTCCTGCTCCTCCATGCCTAGGAGGAGTAGGTCGTCTTACCCAGCTCCTAGCTCAGGGATCTGCGGAGGGTAAGTCAGGGCTCCGCGGTTCCTGCGCATGGGTCCTCCTACCTTAACCCCTTAAGGACTCAGCCCTATTTCACCTTAAGGACTTGGCCATTTTTTGCAAATCTGACCAGTGTCCCTTTAAGTGCTCATAACTTTAAAACGCTTTGACTTACCCAGGCCGTTCTGAGATTGTTTTTTCGTCACATATTGTACTTCATGACACTGCTAAAATTGGGTCAAAAAAGTTAATTTTTTTGCACAAAAAAATACAATTTTTACCAATTGTTTTTAAAAATTAGCAAATTTCAAAGTTTCAGTTTCTCTACTTCTGTAATACATAGTAATACCCCCAAAAATTGTGATGGCTTTACATTCCCCATATGTCTACTTCATGTGTGTTAACAGTGTAGAATAAGCCACGGCACTCCAGAGGGATTCCAATCGATTTCTTTTTATTACACCTTGTGCAGCAACGTTTCAACCTAACGGTCTTTATCAAGCTTGATAAAGACCGTTAGGTTGAAACGTTGCTGCACAAGGTGTAATAAAAAGAAATCGATTGGAATCCCTCTGGAGTGCCGTGGCTTATTCTACACTGTTAATCATTGGAATCCTAGGACCAGGATTTAATGCTACAGGCACCACCACGTACCGGAGTAGCTATAACAATAGTGAGTAGTGCTGCCTTATTATTTAATTCTTGTACTTCATGTGTGTAGCATTTTGGGAATGATATTTTATTTTTTGGGGATGTTACAAGGCTTAGAAGTTTAGAAGCAAATTTTGAAATTTTTCAGAAATCTTCAAAATCCCATTTTTTATGGACCAGTTCAGGTTTGCAGTCATATTGTGAGGCTTAGATAATAGAAACCTCCCAAAAATGACCCCATTCTAGAAACTACACCCCTCAAGGTATTCAAAACTGTTTTTCAAACCTAATTAACCCTTTAGGTCTTCCACAAGAGTTAATGGCAGATGGAGAAACAATTTAGAAATTTCTATTTTTGGGAAAATTTTCCAATATAATCAATTTTTTCCAGGAGTAAAACAAGGGTTAACTGCCAAACAAAACTCAAAATGGGTTGCCCTGATTCTGTAGTTTGCAGAAACACCCCATATGTGGTCGTAAACTACTGTTTGGCCAAACGGCAGGACATAGAAGGAGGGGAACGTCATATGGTTTTTGGAAGGCAGATTTTGCTGGACTGGTTTATTTACACCATGTCCCATTTGAAGCCCCCTGTTGCACCCCTAGAATAGAAATTTCAAAAAAGTGACTCCATCTAAGAAAGTACACCCCTCAAGGTATTCAAAACTGGGTTTACAAACTTTGTTAACCCTTTAGGTGTTCCACAAGAGTTAATGGCAGATGGAGAAACAATTTCAAAATTTCTATTTTTTGGAAAATTTTCCAATATAATCAATTTTTTCCAGGAGTAAAACAAGGGTTAACTGCCAAACAAAACTCAAAATGGGTTGCCCTGATTCTGTAGTTTGCAGAAACACCCCATATGTGGTCGTAAACTACTGTTTGGCCAAACGGGAGGACATAGAAGGAGGGGAACACCATATGGGTTTTGGAAGGCAGATTTTGCAGGACTGGTTTTGTTTATACCATGTCCCATTTGAAGCCCCCTGTTGCACCCCATGAATAGAAATTTCAAAAAAGTGACTCCATCTAAGAAAGTACACCCCTCAAGGTATTCAAAACTGGGTTTACAAACTTTGTTAACCCTTTAGGTGTTCCACAAGAGTTGATGGCAGATGGAGAAACAATTTCGAAATTTCTATTTTTTGGAAAATTTTCCAATATAATCAATTTTTTCCAGGAGTAAAACAAGGGTTAACTGCCAAACAAAACTCAAAATGGGTTGCCCTGATTCTGAAGTTTGCAGAAACACCCCATATGTGGTCGTAAACTACTGTTTGGCCAAACGGGAGGACATAGAAGGAGGGGAACACCATATGGGTTTTGGAAGGCAGATTTTGCAGGACTGGTTTTGTTTATACCATGTCCCATTTGAAGCCCCCTGTTGCACCCCTAGAATAGAAATTTCAAAAAAGTGACTCCATCTAAGAAAGTACACCCCTCAAGGTATTCAAAACTGGGTTTACAAACTTTGTTAACCCTTTAGGTGTTCCACAAGAGTTAATGGCAGATGGAGAAACAATTTTGAAATTTCTATTTTTTTGAAAATTTTCCAATATAATCAATTTTTTCCAGGAGTAAAACAAGGGTTAACTGCCAAACAAAACTCAAAATGGGTTGCCCTGATTCTGTAGTTTGCAGAAACACCCCATATGTGGTCGTAAACTACTGTTTGGCCAAACGGCAGGACATAGAAGGAGGGGAACGTCATATGGTTTTTGGAAGGCAGATTTTGCTGGACTGGTTTATTTACACCATGTACCCTTTCAAGCCCCCTGATGCACCCCTAGAGTAGAAACTCCATAAAAGTGACCCCATCTAGGAAACTACAGGATAAGGTGGTTGTTGTTTTGGGACTATTTTAGGGGTAAATATGATTTTTGGTTGCTCTATATTACTCTTTTTTGAGGCAATGTAACAAAAAAATTAAATTCTAAAAATGTTTCTTCATTCGCTATTTAGTTTTGTGGAACACCTAAAGGGTTAACATAGTTTGTAAAGTAACTTTTGAATATCTTGAGGGGTGTAGTTTCTTAGATGGGGTCACTTTTTTGGAGTTTCTAGTCTAGGCTACATCAGGGGAGCTTCTAATGGGACATGGTGTCAAAAAAAAAACTGTCCATCAAAATCTGCCTTCCAGAAACCGTATGGAGTTCCCTTCGTTCTATGCCCTGCCGTGCGGCTATATAGCCATTTACGACCGCATATGGGGTGTTTCTGCAAACTACAGAATCAGGGCCATAAATATTGAGTTTTGTTTGGCTGTTAACCCTTGCTTTATTACCGGCAAAAGGGATTCAAATTGAAATTTTGCCCAAAAATGGGTGTTTTGGCACCGTTTTTGTTTTATATTTTTAACACCGTTCATTCGAGGCGTTTGGTCAAATGTTATTTTTATAGCGACGACTTTTACGCACGCGACGATGCCCAATATGTATGGCTCTCAGACTTTGGAGACACTAAGCAGGCATCCTAAAACTGCGGCCCTCCAGATGTTGTAAAACTACAATTCCCACCATGCCCTGCTGATGGCTGTAGGTTGTCTGGGCATGCTGGGAGTTATAGTTTTACAACATCTGGAGGGCCGCAGTTTGAGGATGCCTGCTCTAAAACTAATATTTTTTTGGGGGAAAAAAATTGTTTCTGTGTCTCCAAAGTCTAAGAGCCATAGTGTTTTATGTTCTCTAGTGGACTGTTGGGGATTATAAAAATTTAGTACTCCATGGAAGTGTGATGCTCCCTGAAGCAATTGATAACGCAGAGGCCCGGATGATCGGGGCACGTGTCACATTGAGTGGTGGTGTCCTTCCGTATCCCCCTCTTGTGACACACTCTGCATCTTTTTTGGGTTCGTCCCTTCTTTCCAGTATGGGGGACCACACCTGGAAAGTGTTGGCCAGGGACGATCCGGGCGCCTCCAGTTCCCGAGGTACTCCGGCCTGCTCTTTCCCGGTCCGAAAAGATCAGGTCTTTGAGGACTGCCTCATAGAATTGGAGGAATGTCCCTGTGCTGCCAGCGCTTCGGGATAGTACAAAAGAGTTGTACATGGCAACCTGCACCATGTAGACCGCAACTTTTTTGTACCATGCCCGGGTTTTGCGCATGGCATTATATGGCGTGAGGACTTGATCAGAGAGATCAACTCCTCCCATATACCGATTGTAGTCGACGATACAATCGGGCTTGAGGACCGTTGCCGTGGTACCTCGCACAGAGACTGGGGTGGTGCTGTTACCGTGGATTGTGGACAGCATAAGGACATCCCTCTTGTCCTTATACCTGACCAGCAACAGGTTTCCACTGGTAAGTGCACGGGTCTCACCCCTGGGGATAGGTACCTGGAGGGGGTGGGCAGGGAGGCCGCGCTGATTTTTCCGCACGGTCCCACAAGCGAACGTGGATCTGGCGGCAAGGGACCTGAACAAGGGAATGCTGGTATAAAAGTTATCCACGTACAAGTGGTAACCCTTATCCAGCAGTGGGTGCATAAGGTCCCACACGAGTTTCCCGCTAACACCCAGAGTGGGGGGACATTCTGGGGGTTGAATACGGGAATCTCGCCCCTCGTACACACGAAATTTGTAAGTGTACCCTGAGGTACTCTCACAAATTTTGTATAGCTTCACGCCATACCTCGCCCGCTTTGTGGGAATGTATTGGCGGAAACTGAGTCTCCCCTTGAACGCAACGAGAGACTCATCAACCGCGACCTCCCTTCCAGGTACGTAGGCCTGCTGAAATGTGGCCCCAAAGTGGTCGATGACCGGCCGTATCTTATACAGCCGGTCATAGGCAGGATCACCTCGGGGTGGACATGCTGCATTATCGGAATAATGCAGACATTTCCGGATGGCCTCAAACCGGGGACGTGTCATGACCATACTGTACAGTGGGGTCTGGTATAGGACGTCCCCACTCCAGTATTGCCTGACACTGGGTTTTTGGACTAGACCCATATGCAGCACGAGGCCCCAAAATGTCCTCATTTCGGCTGCACTGACCGGCGTCCAGCCAACGGGTCTAGCCAAAAATGAGCCTGGGTTTTGAGCGACGAACTGTTGGGCGTACAGATTCGTCTGCTCCACCATCAAATTCACCAGTGGGTTACTGAAAAAAAAACTAAAAAAGTCTATTTCAGTAAACCCCACTGTGGGAATCTGGATTCCAGGATTGCCAGCGAAATCCGGAATCTCAGGCTCAAAGTCCACTGGGGGACACCAGCTAAGTTCATCGGCAGGGGGCTCCGGTGAACTTATTTGGTGGGCCGGGAAACCAGTACGAACCCCAGGGCGGCTCGTACTAGGGTGGGCCACAGGATCCCTAGCATGTGTGGCCCCTGGCTCCGCCTGGCGGCGTCTCCGCCGCCTTGGTGGCTCATCGTCATCCGATGATGATGAGGAGGATGCAGATGACAAAAGGAACTTGGGGTCATCCTCATCCTCACTGGGGCTCTCGGAGTCGGAGGCAATCTGGGCGTATGCCTCCTCGGCCGAGAACACCCGGCGGGCCATGGGTGTGTGTGCGTGTAGGTGTGCGTGTGTGGAAACCTTTATTATATGTGCGTGTGTGTGGGGGCAACGGGTGTTCGCGTACTAAAAAAAGGAAAATAAAGGGGCAAGTGTTAGGAAAAAAAAAAAAAAGTTCAAAGTTGCTGATCAGCGGTACAACGCTGATCAGCGGTGGGGCGGGCGATGCGCTAACAGTGGACGGACGCTAAAGTGCCGACCAGTCAGCGAACGCAGAAAAATAAAAAAAAGTGGTGGTAAGGGGGCTAGTGGTGAGGGGGGATGGGTGGGGGGGTGGGGGGGGGGGGTCTGGGGGAGGGCTGGTGGGGGGATGGGTGGGGGGGTGGGGGGGGGCTGGTGGTGGTGGGGGGCTGGTAGGGGGGGGCAAGTGGCAGGGGGGGCTCTGGGGTCTGATAGATGGATCAAAAAAGTTTAGTGTAAAAGTTCTTTTTTTTTTTTTTTTTTCCTAACTAACTTTTCCCTTCTTTCCCTTCCTAACGGTGCCTCTCCCTCACTGACCCTAACCTACCTGAGTGGCGATGGGTGCAGGAGGATGATGGATGCCGATTAGGGGGACACAGGAGCTGGTGCTGAACGATGCTGCACGGTCAGGGTGCTGGACAGGAAGAGGAGGGGAGAGAGGAGCGCAGGAAGTTTGAATCTCGCACCTCTCTCCCCTGCACCAATCAGCACCCTGGACAGCAGTGTTCAGCACCAGGGCCAGCACCGCCTCCTCAAATCCTCGGACTGCGATTGGTGGTGTAAAATTACGCCACCGATCGCAGTCTTTTTCCGGTTCATCGGGTCACAGGACACCCGAATGGACCGGAAACGCAGAAAACCGCAGGTCTGAATGGACCTGCGGTTTTCTGCGATCGTCTATACGGGGGGGGGGTCAAATGACCCCCCTCTGCGTTGTTACGGGATGCCGGCTGAATGATTTCAGCCGGCATCCCGTTCCGATTAACCCCCGCGGCGCCGGAATCGCGAATTAAAGCCATGACGTACCGGTACGTCATGGGTCCTTAAGGATTCGGGAAACATGCCGTACCGATACGTCATGGGTCCCTAAGGGGTTAAAGGTCGGCCCATGCAGGTAGGAGTTAGGGTCAGGTTAGGGATGCTTGAGGAGGTGACCTGCTCCCTATCCTGTTCTCCTGGCCGAGCAGCCACAACATCAGCGGGCATCGCACGGCTGAGGGTTTCCCCATCCTCAGCCGTGACACCCCCCTGCTGGGCCCGGTCGCGATCGTTATGCCCCTGCTCCCCAGACAAATAAGCCATAATAGCTAATGAAAGGTATTTGGGAACATATTTATAATAAAGTAATATTTAAGTATTTTCATTTTCTTAATTCCTGGAGAACCACTTTAATGACATTCGATGTATGTTTGCGGTTGTTGTCCTGCTTCAAAATAAATTTGGACACCCCCGCTGGTAAAATAATAGCCCTAGCATCCAAACTTCAAATTTATTTAAGCCAGAACACAGCAAAAGGCAGCATTTCAGCCACGAATTATAGCCAGATCTTAGTGATGAGTGAAGTTTCCTGCTTCGTCGAATTCCACAAATAAATTAGCCTTGTGATTAATTAATTTATTACAATGCTGCGCATGTCTTTGTAAGTAGCTGCCGCAATTATGGGGAACGTCGACTGAATGCGTCATCCGTACATAAAAACTTCTTATTTTGCAGCTTTTTTTCCTAAAACAGTCACACGGTACCATATATTGCTATGGGTAAACAGCTGGGAGCTGGTGGTAACAAGTAGCCTGCGCTTTCTATTTTCTCCATTCTCTGGCTATCATCCTTAGGATGTCATTAGTTTACTATTATAGTAAAGTTATCTATGATGTCATCGAACATTCTAGAAACTTAAAAGGGACAGTTAATACCCTGTATATACATCCCCACGGTAGCAAATGTACACATGTAGCAAATGTATGATGTCATCAGGTAGGGTACCATCTGTGACATCATCAAGGCTGTCAGTGTTCCTTGGTATCACCATGCTAACAGATATGCTCAATAAAACGAATTAAAAAAAAAATATTTTTTTTTTTACATTGACTTCTATGGGCATAATATGAATCTGTATTAAACATTTTTCTAAGCGTTAGTCGTTTTGTTTGAGAAGCAAGTTTTTACTATTTTCTCTTCTGGGACCTTTGGTGAATATTACTGAAATGAGTAAGATTGCTATCTGCACTGGCATCAAGCTTTGAGACTTTCATAGTGTATATCCTAGGTGGCAAATTATACATATACAATTATACACCCTCATTAATTAAAGGCATAAATGCTACAGTTTGTACAGTATAACAACTAAGCTTAAATAATCATATATAACTTTCAATGGCCATTCAGTAAGGCAATAGCGGTGTAAAATAATGATCTGGTCGAGCAGTACGTCATGTAGATTAAGGCTAATGTTATGTGAACACAATAAAGCTGGTCATCCATATGCATTGCAGTGTCTGAACTGACCTGATATGACAGGTTTTATTGATGAGCATATTACACTGCCCTGTCTATTCTGACACTCAAGTTGCCAACTGACCTCTGGGTCCCGTCATTATTTCAGGTTTACCTCCTATGAAAAATAACTGCTCAGTGCTCTTGGTGCCTCATGTGCAATACTTTACCAATGCAGCTCAGCTCTTTCTGCTGTTGACCTTTCCTTTTCCTAATTTACTAACAAGAAGGCACAATAATAATAAAAATAATCAGTGGTGACTCTAGAAACAATATATAGGGGGGGGGGGCAAAGATACCACAGTCAAAAATGGGGGGGGGGGGCAAAAACAAAATAAGTAATGTAGGGGAGTATCTGGAGTGGTAGTGGACGGAAGATACATGCCACCGGGGGTCGTGGTCCCGGTGGAGTAAGAGCCGAGTCTTTTGTGTTTTGTTACTGGGAACAGGCAAAGAGCAGGGTGGGTGTCTGTTCCCTACGGACCACCACGGTTTTCGGTTGTTGGTGTCATCTACACTGATCCGGGCAGGTTGGTTTCTCTGGCCCTAGTCGGGCAGTAAAGGAGTTAATCCTTCACTATGCTCTGTTGGTGTGGTCTTCCTGCTACACCCAGAGCGTGTGAATATAGGTTTGGTGTTCACTGACTGTGGGGGCTTATATGTAGTGCAGTCTCCTGTCTCTCTGCAGGAAACTGTATGGGAGGCTGATCGGAGGGTCAGGCTGAGCTCTGTAGTCCGCCCCGTCTAACAAAGACTGCACAACTGATGCAGGCACAGGGAAGGACCAAAAAAAGGGAACCTGTGGCCGGAGCCAATCCCTTGTCCAGGCCGACACGTGACCTGTCTACCTTGCATGAACTTGGATGAACCTGCCCCACGACAAGGTGTAGTACCGATCACTGGTGGGTGAGACTGTGTGAATAGGCACCGAGACGCCTGCAGCGTTTAGGGCTCCATTGTGGGAGGTGAGATTTCTGAACATTGCTATTGTGTGAACTGCATCGTTTTTGATGTGACGCACTGGAGTGAATAAAAGAGCACGGTTTGGACACAAAGCCTGTCTCCTGAGCCTCTGTACTGCCACCGCTACCGCCCGCCTACCAGAGCAAAACCTCCACAGTATATATAAATAAGATTGCAAAATACGAGAGTATTGCGGTATGCAGGGATATATTTATAATAAAACTATTTACTTACAAAAGAAGCTATTCAGTCGCCTGCTGTGCCGTCCTCTGCTTGCTTCCGTGGATTCTTTCCCCTCCTTTCTGCAGGCGCACTGTTATGGGGCATCTGTGGATGACACACTGTTATGGGGGCATCTCTGGACGACACTGTTATTATGTATCTTATTAGCCCCCATTATGCCTCTCATTAGCTCTCATTATGCCTCTCATCACGCCCATATCAGCCCTCATGCCTCTCATTAGCCCCCATATCAGTTCTTATGCCTCATTAGCCCGCATTATAAGCTCTTATGCCTCATTAGACCCCATTATGTCTCTAATAGTCTAATTATCCCCCATTATGTCTCAAATCAGCCCCTATTATGCCTCTCATTAGCCCCATTGTGCCTCTTATTATTCCCCATATGCCTCATTAGCCCCCATATGCCTTATTAGCTCCCGTATGCCTCATTAACCCCCATTATGACTCTAATAGTCTAATTAGCCCCCATTATGCTTCTCATTAGCCTCCATTATGCCTCATTAGCCCCATTATGCCTCATTAGCCCCCATATGCCTCATTAGCCCCCATTTTGTCTCTTATTAGCCCCCTTTATGCCTCATTATCCCCATATGCCTCATTATCCCCCAAATGCCTCACTAGCCCCCATTTTGCCCCCATTATGTCTATAATTAGCCCCCATTATGTCTATAATTAGCCCCCATTATGCCTCTCATTAGCCCCTGTTATGCCCCCAGCAGCCTAATTTTTTATAAAATAAAAAAACACTTACCTCTCTTGCTCCTGGATGCCGCCCGCAATTTTCTTCCTCCTCAGTCGACTGTGCTCTGAACTGCCGCATACAGTGTGAGGACACAGAGCGCACTCACGCTGTGCGCAGCCATGCACAGCCGACAGCTGACGACCAGGAACCGGTAAGTACAGCGCGTTCACCGCTTCCTGGTCCTTCGGTACTAATGAGCGCTTCCATAATGGAAACGCTCATTAGTATTCACCGGCCATTGGGGCACAAGAGGCAGCGCAGCTGCCTTGGGCAATCAGCGGGGGGGGCAAGGAATAACATCGGGTGGGCAATTGCCCCCCCTTGCCCCCTTGTAGCAACGCCACTGATAATAATCATCATCACCATTAGTTTTGAGTGAATTGAAGCCAAAGGTATTGGTTTCGACCCATATTTCAGGAAAATTTTGATTCGCCATGAAACCAAATTTCCTCGCGCTTCATGAAATACCTATTCTATTTTTCTATTTTTCCTGACATACCTCACCCATCTGCACGCAGAGGCCTTCGTAGCCATCTTAACTGAAGAAACCGCATGAAATCTTGCGCCCGACCAGCATGATGACGTTGTGACGTTACTGTCTGAGATTTTGCTCAGTGTCTTCAATCAAGAGGGCCGAATTTCCCTTCCCCTTCAATGTGCCCGCTACATAAAAAAGGAATGCTCTACGTGAGAAAGTAATTTGTCACAAATCAAATTTGAAATTAGGCGAAGCAGCGGAATCAAATTTTTCATAACTTCACTCATCTCTAATCATCATCATACAATATATTAGACAATCTATATTTCTATATCAACAACATATTCCACAGCACTTTACAAATCAGACAGAACATGTGTGAGCTCAGACATTACATAGTAATAAACAAATCAACAGTTCAGACAGGAGTGAGAGCCTTACAATTCTAAGCAAGAGCTTACAATTAGAGATGAGCAAATCGATTCCAGGCAAACTTAAGTATTACCCAAAAGATTCTACTTTTGGAAAATCCCAAACTTTTGTGATTTATCTCCCTTGAATAGCTCAAAATGGTGGTCAGGGGCGTAACAAGGTTTAATGGGGCCCCATAGCAAACATCAAATGAGGCCCCACAACCCCATCCACCTTCAGGACCATGAATATGAGAAGCTTATTCATTATGTTGGTTTTCCTAATGAACAGACAGGGCAGGGACAAGGTATTTTTGTGCCCTATGCAGATAAGCCAAGCTGCGCCCCCAACTCCACCCCAGATATTCAGCAACCTTTCCTAAAGGAGTTCTGCAGGCTTTTTAAGAACCCAACTCTTCCTTTTTTTGACTTGTGGGAGAAAGACAGTTTAGTTAATACTTAATTGTACCTCACAACGTCAGTGCCACTGTCTCCGCTGCACTAACACAGGCTGGCGGCTCTTACACTCAGGTCCTAACCAGACCTGTTCCCTAGTTTTTCTGTTCAGATGAATAATAGTAAATGCAACTGTACAGGAAGAGGATACACATCCAGTTGGGACCCGAGTGTAAAAGCCCCCAGCCTGTGTGAGTGCAGCGGAGACAGTGGCATCAACATTGTGAGGTAGAAGC
Source organism: Bufo gargarizans (assembly GCF_014858855.1). Taxonomy (NCBI): domain Eukaryota; kingdom Metazoa; phylum Chordata; class Amphibia; order Anura; family Bufonidae; genus Bufo; species Bufo gargarizans. The sequence continues at coordinate 101,064,662 of NC_058085.1, forward strand.
AGGGGTGAGCCACCAATGAGGCCAGGTGAGGCGTTCGCCTCAGGCACCAGGTAGGGGCAAAAGGGGGGCAGCTGAAGGGCCATGGGCTAAAAGGAATGGGTTAGGTTAAGAAATCTGCATTGTGGGAGGGGCACCGTTTGTTTTCGCCTCAGGCAACAGAAAGGCTAGGTACAACCCTGGGTAGGAGTAAATATGAACTGGTCAGAAGAAAGTGTTGGATTCTCAAAAAGTCTGCAGGACTCCTTTAAGTAAGGAGATATAATAAATAATAAATAAACAAAACAAATTAAACTAGTATTTAAAGTAAATTAACATAATTAATATAAATAGCAAATGCATATTATAAAAAAAATACTTTTTTAAAATCCTTTATAGTAACATAGTATATAAGGCCGAAAAAAGACATTTGTCCATCCAGTTCGGTCTGTTATCCTACAAGTTGATCCAGAGGAAGGCAAAAAAAAAACTGTGAGGTAGAAGCCAATTTTCCTCACTTTAGGGGAATAAGAAATTCCTTCCCGACTCTAATCAGGCAATCAGAATAACTCCCTGGATCAACGACCCCTCTCTAGTAGCTATATCCTGTGATATTATTACGCTCCAGAAATACATCCAGGCCCCTCTTGAATTCCTTTATTGTACTCACCATCACCACCTCCTCAGGCAGAGAGTTCCAGAGTCTCACTGCTCTTACCGTAAAGAATCCTCTTCTATGTTTGTGTACAAACCTTCTTTCCTCCAGATGCAGAGGATGTCCCCTCGTCACAGTCACAGTCCTGGGGATAAATAGATGATGGGAGAGATCTCTGTACTGACCCCTGATATATTAATACATAGTAATTAGATCTCCCCTCAGTCGTCTTTTTTCTAAAGTGAATAACCCTAATTTTGATCATCTTTCAGGGTACTGTAGTTGCCCCATTCCAGTTATTACTTTAGTTGCCCTCCTCTGGACCCTCTCCAGCTCTGCTATGTCTGCCTTGTTCACTGGAGCCCAGAACTGTACACAGTACTCCATGTGTGGTCTGACTAGCGATTTGTAAAGTGGTAGGACTATGTTCTTATCACGGGAATCTATGCCCCTTCTGATGCAACCCATTATCTTATTGGCCTTGGCAGCAGCTGCCTGACACTGTTTTTTGCAGCTTAGTTTGCTGTTTATTAAAATTCCTAGATCCTTTTCCATGTCAGTGTTACCGAGTGTTTTACCATTTGATAAGTACGGGCGACTTGCATTAGTCCTTCCCATGTGCTTAACTTTGCATTTGTCAGTGTTAAACCTCATCTGCCACTTATCTGCCCAAGCCTCTAATCTATCCAGATCCCTCTGTAGTAGTATACTGTCCTATTCAGTGTTAATTACTTTACACAGTTTAGTGTCATCTGCGAAAATTGATATTTTACTATGCAAGCCTTCTACAAGATCATTAATAAATGTATTGAAGAGAATAGGGCCCAAAACTGACCCCTGAGGTACCCCACTAGTGACAGTGACCCAATCTGAGTGTGTACCATTAATAACCACCCTCTGTTTTCTATCATTGAGCCAGTTACTTACCCACTTACAGACGTTTTCTCCCAGTCCGAGCATTCTCATTTTATATACTAACCTTTTATGTGGTACAGTGTCAAATGCTTTGGAGAAGTCCAGATATACGACATCCATTGATTCGCCGCTGTCAAGTATAGAACTTACCTCCTCATATAAACTGATTAAATTAGTTTGGCATGACCGATCCCTCACGAAGCCATGCTGATATGGCGTTATTTGCTTATTTCCGGTAAGATGCTCTAACATAGCATCGCTCAGAAAACCTTCAAACAGTTTACCCACAACAGATGTTAAACTTACCGGCCTATAGTTTCCAGGCTCTGTTTTTTGGCCCTTTTTGAAAATTGGCACCACATTTGCCATGCACCAATCCTGTGGGACATTCCCTGTCAGTATACAGTAGAATCTGCAAAGATCAGAAATAAGGGTCTGGCTATGACATTACTTATTTCCCTTAGGATACGGGGGTGTATGCCATCCGGTCCTGGCGATTTGTCTATTTTTAAGTCGCTGTTGTACTTCTTCCTGGGTCAGACAGGACACTTTTAATGGGGAATTTATTTCAACATTCAGCATGCCATCTGACAGTTTATTTTTCTCACTGAATACATTGGACGAAAAAAATATTTAACAGCTTTGCTTTCTCCTCGTCGCTCTCTGCGACTCCCCCTTATTTAAATGTTTATTCATCATTAGCTGATCATATTTAAAGAGGACCTTTCACTAGTTTAAAAACTAAAAACTAACTATATCAGTGGGCAGAGCGGCGCCCAGGGGTCCCCCTGCACTTACTAGTATGTCTGGGCGCCGCTCCGTTCGCCCGGTATAGGCTCCAGTGTCTGCAGCTCCCTCTGTTGTACTGGACGGATTTTTTGTATTAGGCGTATCCCTTGCTGCAGCGCTGGCCAATCACAGCGTACAGCTCATAGCCTGGTAATAGTCTGCCCACTGATATAGTTAGCTTTTAGTTTTTAAACTAGTGAAAGGTCCTCTTTAAGTAACATTAGATAATAAATTTATTACCCTACATCCCTCAGGTAGTAGTTCCCCATCAAAGAGTCCAGATCTCTATCAATTGACCGTACTACTGCCACTTGTCCTACTGCCCCCATGTCATCAACTGATAAAAGCATCCCTCTATGTGCCTGATGGTTCAGCAACAGAACGGGACTTTGACACATACAGGTTTTGTGTGCGTGATGCCTGAAGATTATTCAGTAATAATTCATTTTACCTGCAGTCTCAACTTGATATCATGCCGTTCACTGTAGAGCTACTGTAAATCACAGCGGATTTTCTTCCCACAATTCTGAGGTAAAAAATCTGCAGAAAAAGCTAAAAAAAAAAATTGAGAAACAATAAAGTGTTTCCACACGCAAATTGTGCCTGTCAAATTCCACATGAAAAATCTGCAATTATCAGAAATGTACTTTATTACTATAATTAGGGTTGAGCAAACCCGAACTGTAAAGTTCGGGTTCATACCGAACTTTAGGGGTTTTTGTACACGAACCCGAACATTTTCGTAAAAGTTTGGGTTCGAGTTCAGTGTTCGGCTATTTAATGGCGCTTGTTCAACAAGCGTTTAACTTGCGTGCCCTTAGAAGCCATCACAGCCATGCCTACTAATGGTATGGCTGTGATTGGCCAAGTGCAGCATGTGACCCAGCCTCTATATAAGCTAGATTCATGTAGCGCCACACGTCACTGTGCTCTTACTAGTTGTAGGGATAGGATGCTGCTGTGGCAGGCGCAGCACTATGAAGTGCCTTTTGCGCTGTGCCAATAGAAGAATTTTGATATCTCTGACTTTTAGTCTAACCAGACTGTCTATTACTCTGTAAATCCTCTAGCGCCGTTTTATGGAAACAGTAGGTTTAAAGAGTACACCAAATGCTTCAAATAACTTTATTAAATTCAACTTTTCTTCATATATAACACTGTCACCTCCGCAGCAGATAGTCCATGTACAAAACACGTGTTGAAAAGATATCACAAAATGGCGGTGTGCATAAGATGGTGTCATGCCCTGCTCAGGCTACATGCGGAGGTCTGCCAGATTAGCAGCACGTGTCTAGTGTTTCGTTTTGTTTTGGAGTTGAGCTAGATCCGCCTCCCTTCAGGTGCACTGGGTGGGGTCATTGGTTTAAATTACACCCACTCCCAGTGTTCCGTGCGGGTTATAGCTTCTGTCTGGCTCTGTGAAAGCAAGGAAGGAAGGATTGGCTTTTCCTGCTCTGAAAATATAAGTTGGTTGTTTTCTTGTTGTTTGCTGTCTAGGCTGTTTGAGAGATGCCTATCCCCTCCTGGTTTTGAGGGAGCAGGCTTACTCTATTCCCCTTCACCATCTTAGGGATTTTAGGGTATTTTCATCCCAGGCACAAGGACACGTTATTCCCACCTTAAGGGTCTGAATGTGGGCATAGCAGTATAGGGAGAGCTGGTAGGGATTTGTCAGGAGGTGACCCTTATCCCCAGCTTCTTGCCTAGATACTTGTTTGTTTATTTTTCTGTGTATCTAATATCCAGTCCGTCGTGACAGATGGTGGTTCAACGGTTCAATCTTGTCAATCAACATAAAATGGTGGATATATTTCTCTCTTGAATATCTGTACTCTCACTTTAAGTTATTTCTCTGAGAGGTATATCTGAGGTCTAACTAATAGTTCACTTGCAGTATGAAGTTAGCTTTGACTATTTGCAGATTGGTTGAGTATGATCTGGTATGGTTGTATGCAATTTAGATTGCAATATGGAATCTGAATGCTTGAATTTGTAGCTTGCAATTTGTATTTGCAATTTTTATGGATTGCTGTTGTATGGTTGCAATTGTATGGTTGCAATTGGTGGAACTGTAAATAAACACATATATATCTAGTTCGGTATACAGTTCTAAACACAATACTAAAAATATGAACATTATATAACAGTTTTAACTACCTATTTTGGCCTCTTGTTCCCATAGAACTCAGCACTCATTGGAGTGAATGTCTCTTCAGCTCCTGTCTCTGGTGAATAATGATTCTAGCAGCAGGAGCTGGGGAATTCCCAGATGGTCTGTGTGTGAGGCAGGCTGTGATTGGTGAAAACTCTTGCTGTATGAGAAGCTGGCTGTGATTGGTCTAGACTTCTGCCCAGTAAAACAGATTAACACTATGCTTTCTGTTGTTTCTGCTGTGTCACTGAGCTTACCTTACACTACAAAATAAATCTTAAAGGCATATTATCTTTTTCTGCTTCTGTGAACACAAAATAGAACAGTTATATGACATCCAAAACATGATGTCACAGTAAATAACTCTGCTTTTGTCTTTAACACATAAACATAGGAACTGTATTAACCACTTAAGGACCACAGGTTTATACCCCCCTAGTGACCAGGCCCTTTTTTACAAATCGGCACTCCACAACTTTAGCAGTTTATCGCTCGGTCATGCAACTTACCACCCAAATGAATTTTACCTCCTTTTCTTCTCACTAATAGAGCTTTCATTTGGTGGTATTTCATTGCTGCTGACATTTTTACTTTTTTTGTTATTAATTGAAATTTAACGATTTTTTTGCAAAAAAATGACATTTTTCACTTTCAGTTGTAAAATTTTGCAAAAAAAAACCACATCCATATATAAATTTTTCGCTAAATTTATTGTTCTACATGTCTTTGATAAAAAAAAAATGTTTGGGTAAAAAAAAAAATGGTTTGGGTAAAAGTTATAGCGTTTACAAACTATGGTACAAAAATGTGAATTTCCGCTTTTTGAAGCAGCTCTGACTTTCTGAGCACCTGTCATGTTTCCTGAGGTTCTACAATGCCCAAACAGTAGAAAACCCCCACAAATGACCCCATTTCGGAAAGTAGACACCCTAAGGTATTCGCTGATGGGCATAGTGAGTTCATAGAACTTTTTATTTTTTGTCACAAGTTAGCGGAAAATGATGATTTATTTTTTATTTTATTTTTTTCTTACAAGGTCTCATATTCCACTAACTTGCGACAAAAAATAAAAAATTCTAGGAACTCGCCATGCCCCTCATGGAATACCTTGGGGTGTCTTCTTTCCAAAATGGGGTCACTTGTGGGGTAGTTATACTGCCCTGGCAATTTAGGGGCCCAAATGCGTGAGAAGTACCTTGCAATCAAAATCTGTAAAAAATGGCTGGTGAAATCCGAAAGGTGCAATTTGGAATATGTGCCCTTTTGCCCACCTTGGCTGCAAAAAAGTGTCACACATCTGGTATCGCCGTACTCAGGAGAAGTTGGGGAATGTGTTTTGGGGTGTCATTTTACATATACCCATGCTGGGTGAGAAAAATATCTTGGTCAAATGCCAACTTTGTATAAAAAAATGGGAAATGTTGTCTTTTGCCAAGATATTTCTCTCACCCAGCATGGGTATATGTAAAATGACACCCCAAAACACATTCCCCAACTTCTCCTGAGTACGGCGATACCACATGTGTGACACTTTTTTGCTGCCAAGGTGGGCAAAGGGGCCCACATTCCAAAGTGCACCTTTCGGATTTCACCGGTCATTTTTTACACATTTTGATTGCAAAGTACTTCTCACACATTTGGGCCCCTAAATTGCCAGGGCAGTATAACTACCCCACAAGTGACCCCATTTTGGAAAGAAGACACCCCAAGGTATTCCATGAGGGGCATGGCGAGTTCCTCGAATTTTTTATTTTTTGTCGCAAGTTAGTGGAATATGAGACTTTGTAAGGAAAAAAATAAAAATAAAAAAAATCATCATTTTCCGCTAACTTGTGACAAAAAATAAAAAATTCTAGGAACTCGCAGTGCCCCTCACGGAATACCTTGGGATGTCTTCTTTCCAAAATGGGGTCACTTGTGGGGTAGTTATACTGCCCTGGCAATTTAGGGGCCCAAATGTATGAGAAGTACCTTGCAATCAAAATGTGTAAAAAATGGCTGGTGAAATCCGAAAGGTGCAATTTGGAATATGTGCCCTTTTGCCCACCTTGGCTGCAAAAAAGTGTCACACATCTGGTATCGCCGTACTCAGGAGAAGTTGGGGAATGTGTTTTGGGGTGTCATTTTACATATACCCATGCTGGGTGAGAAAAATATCTTGGTCAAATGCCAACTTTGTATAAAAAAATGGGAAATGTTGTCTTTTGCCAAGATATTTCTCTCACCCAGCATGGGTATATGTAAAATGACACCCCAAAACACATTCCCCAACTTCTCCTGAGTACGGCGATACCACATGTGTGACACTTTTTTGCTGCCAAGGTGGGCAAAGGGGCCCACATTCCAAAGTGCACCTTTCGGATTTCACCGGTCATTTTTTACACATTTTGATTGCAAAGTACTTCTCACACATATGGGCCCCTAAATTGCCAGGGCAGTATAACTACCCCACAAGTGACCCCATTTTGGAAAGAAGACACCCCAAGGTATTCCGTGAGGGGCACGGCGAGTTCCTAGAATTTTTTATTTTTTGTCGCAAGTTAGTGGAATATGAGACTTTGTAAGGAAAAAAATAAAAATAAAAAAATCATCATTTTCCGCTAACTTGTGACAAAAAATAAAAAATTCTAGGAACTCGCCGTGCCCCTCACGGAATACCTTGGGGTGTCTTCTTTCCAAAATGGGGTCACTTGTGGCGTAGTTATACTGCCCTGGCAATTTAGGGGACCATATGCGTGAGAAGTACCTTGCAATCAAAATGTGTAAAAAATGGCTGGTGAAATCCTAAAGGTGCTCTTTGGAATGTGTGCCCCTTTGCCCACCTTGGCTGCAAAAAAGTGTCACACATCTGGTATCGCCGTACTCAGGAGAAGTTGGGGAATGTGTTTTGGGGTGTCATTTTACATATACCCATGCTGGGTGAGAGAAATATCTTGGCAAAAGACAACATTTCCCATTTTTTTATACAAAGTTGGCATTTGACCAAGATATTTATCCCACCCAGCATGGGTATATGTAAAATGACACCCCAAAACACATTGCCCAACTTCTCCTGAGTACGGCGATACCACATGTGTGACACTTTTTTGCAGCCTAGATGCGCAAAGGTGCCCAAATTCCTTTTAGGAGGGCATTTTTAGACATTTCGGTCCCAGACTTCTTCTCACGCTTTAGGGCCCCTAAAAAGCCAGGGCAGTATAAATACCCCACATGTGACCCCATTTTGGAAAGAAGACACCCCAAGGTATTCAATGAGGGGCATGGCGAGTTCATAGAAAAAAACATTTTTGGCATAAGTTAGCGGAAATTGATTTTTATTTTTTTTTTTCTCACAAAGTCTCAATTTCCGCTAACTTGGGTCAAAAATTTAAAACTTTCATGGACTCAATATGCCCCTCATGGAATACCTGGGGGTGTCTTCTTTCCAAAATGGGGTCAGTTGTGGGGTGTTTGTACTGCCCTGGCATTTGAGGGTCTCCGCAATCATTACATGTATGGCCAGCATTAGGATTTTCTGCTATTCTCCTTGTATTGAGCATACAGGTAATGAGATTTTTTTTTCCCGTTCAGCCTCTGGGCTGAAAGAAAAAAATGAACGGCACAGATTTCTTCATTCGCATCGATCAATGTGGATGAAAAAATCTCTGCCCAAAAAAAAAAAAGGAGGGGAAAGGCGTCTGCCAGGACATAGGAGCTCCGCCCAACATCCATACCCACTTAGCTCGTATGCCCTGGCAAACCCGATTTCTCCATTCACATCAATCGATGTGGATGAATAAATCATTGCCGGGATTTTTTATATTTTTTTTATATATATACAAAGTGTTTGCCAAAGCATAGGAACGCCGCCTCCTCCTCAGCTCGTATGCCTCGGCAAACGTATCTGTCACTGCAGAGGAGAAAATCCCGTCTTGCAGCGCCGCATACACCGACTTTTGTGTAATCTGACAGCAGCGCAATGCTTCTGTCAGAATGCACATCAGTGCTGCAGCTGCTTGATCGCTTGGTCCACCTAGAAGGTAAAAAAAAAAAAAAAAAAAAAAAAAAACCAGGCCGCAACGCAATAAATTTATTAACATTAACTTTTATAAACTTTTGAAACAGAACAATAACTTTTTTGCTTACCGGTGATTTTTTTTTGTTTTTTTTTTTTTACCTTTATTGAACAAACCTCTCCTTCCCCATGGGACAATGTGCAAAGCGCAAATCGCCCAGAGATGCGGCGAAGTACATTATGCACTTTGTCCCAGGTGAAAGGAGAGGTTTGTGGCAGCTCTGTGTGAAAGGGCCCTAAGACCCCTGTGTGCCTGTCCTGTGTACGCAATCCCTATGCTAATAGTGTACCTGAGTGTGGAACTTGCGAAAACACTCCCCTATGCATAGGGCAGGCTGGTCAGGACAGTCAGGACAAAAAAAGGTGGTGTCACGCCTTATTCCACCCCTGCTACAGACACGACATCTTTTTCTTGTGGAACGTTGAGTTGGGGTACCAGGATAGACAGACGGGAAGTGTCTGCCATGTAGCCGGCTCACTACATCAGGGCCTTGGGGCACGGACCCTCCTGGATACAGGATTTCCGAAATGATCTCTTCCTGGAATTTTAGGAAGGATCCTGTTCTCCCAGCCTTACTGTAGAGAACAAAACTATTGTACATCGCCAATTGGATCAAATAAACAGACACCTTCTTATACCAGCGTCTGGTGCGTCGGGACACTAAATAGGGAGCCAACATCTGGTCATTGAAGTCCACCCCTCCCATCTGAAGGTTATAGTCGTGGACAGAGAGGGGTTTCACAATGACTCCAGTTGCCCGTTCAATTTGGACAGTCGTGTCTGCGTGAATGGTGGACAGAAGGTAAACGTCCCTCTTGTCCCTCCACTTCACCGCGAGCAGTTCTTGGTCACACAAGGCAGCCCTCTCCCCCCGTGCAAGTCGGGTACTAACGAGCCGTTGGGGGAAGCCCCGGCGACTAGGTCGCGCGGTACCACAGCATTGAATTCCGACTATATGTAAGTGCCGAAAGAGGGCCACGCTTGAGTAAAAATTGTCCACGTATAAGTGGTACCCCTTGTGGAATAAGGGTGACACCAAGTCCCAGACAATCTTGCCACTGCTCCCCAGGTAGTCAGGACATCCGACCGGCTCCAGTTTTGAGTCTTTTCCCTCATAGACCCTAAAACGATATGTATAGCCTGTGGCCCTTTCACAGAGCTTATACAGTTTGACCCCATACCGGGCGCGCTTGCTGGGGATGTACTGTTTTATGCCAAGGCGCCCGGTAAAATGTACTAGGGACTCGTCTATGCAGATGTTTTGATTAGGGGTATACGCATCTGCAAATCTGGATGACAAATGGTCTATGAGGGGCCGAATTTTATGGAGCCGGTCATAAGCAGGGTGGCCTCTTGGATGACAGGTGCTATTGTCCGTAAAATGCATAAAGCACATGATAGCCTCAAAACGTGCCCTAGACATTGCAACAGAGAACATGGGCATGTAATGTATTGGGTCTTTAGACCAATATGACCGCAATACATTTTTTTTAGTTAGACCCATGCTGAGGATAAGGCCCAAAAAAATTTTAAACTCGGAAACAGTGACTGGTTTCCACCGGAAAGGCTGGGCATAGAAGCTTTCCGGATTGGCGGTAATAAACTGTGTGGCGTAGCGGTTGGTTTCTGCCACAACTAGGTCATAGAGATCCGCGGTGAAGAACAGCTCAAAAAACTGAAGGGCCGATCCTAAATGAGCCGTCTCCACGCGAACTCCAGACTGGGCGGTGAAAGGGGGCAATACGGGTGCGGCGGAATCAGGGGATTGCCAATTAGGATTTGCCAGCACCTCTGGGAGACTAAGGGTTCTACGGGCCTGTGAACGCGGTGGCTGCGACGGGGGAGTTATTGCACGTGCCACCGTACCAGCTGGAACTGCCCTTCTGGTGCTCGCCACTTCACCAGGGAATACGGCAGTGCTGGTAGAAGGTCCAGGCTGTGCTGCGCTGCTGGTGTATGCCGCACCATAAACAAGATCAGCGCTAGCACCACTCTGCTGCAAATGAGGATCATCATGCAGGGTAGGCAGAACTCTTACATGGGATCGGGTACGTCTGGCCGTAGCAGGGACCTCTACCTCGTCATCCTCACTAGCCGTTAGAGTGCCACTGCTGTCCACAGGTTCATATTCTGAACCACTGGATTCAGCGGATAAGGCGTCCCTATCGCTTTCATCCATCACGGTCAGAATCCTGTAGGCCTCTTCAGCGGAATACCCCTTGTTTGACATTTTGGGTTCACTAAATTTAGGGGGTATTCCTCTGAGACTACCCAGGAAAAAGAGCAAACCTGCTTAGTAAAAAGGAGTGCTTGCGAAGTAAAGCTGCGATCGCTAATAAAGATCCAAAAAGCTCAAAAGTGATCTTTTATAGCGGCGCAGCGATTTTACGTTTTTTGCAGTGATCAGAAAAAAAAAATTCTGTCACTGCGGTGGGGCGGACTGAACGCAAGTGTGCGCACAAGATCAGGCCTGATCGGGCGAACACTGCGTTTTTTGTAGAACCTAAGGTGACCCTAATGTACTTATATAGATCTGATTGCGATCAGTATTGATCACTTACAGATACTATATAGTACTAGTGCTGATTAGCGACAGCGATGACGCTAATCAGCGACTAATCGGTGACTGCGGTGCGGTGCGGTGGGCGCTAAACTACCTAGCAAGTAGCTAACTACCTGGCAGGGGTGAGGGACCCTTACAGGGGGGGTGATCAATGACAGGGGGGTGGACAAGGGGGTGATCAGGGTGATCAGGGAGTCTAATATGGGTGATCAGGTGCTAAATAAGGGGTTAAATAAATGACAGGGTAATATGTAATGTGTAGTGTGGTGTTTGGTGCTACTTACTGAGCTGCCTGTGTCCTCTGGTGGTCGATCCAAGCGAAAGGGACCACCAGAGGACGAGGCAGCAGTTATATCAGACGCTATTTTCAAAATAGCGTCTGACATAACCATTTCATTGGACGATTCAAAAATCTACAGCCTGCCAGCCAATGATCGCGGCCGGCAGGCTGCAGATGAACTTGTGAACTATGCGTTCCTGTGAACGCGCGCTCCTGTGTGCGCGCGTTCACAGGAAATCTCGGCTCACGCGAGATGACGCCAATCGGCGTTAGCGTAGCCTGGGAGCGCCGCAGAGATGACGCCTTTCGGCGTTAGGTGTGCGGTAAGCGGTTAAAGGGGTTATCAGAGTTATTTTTTTGTTCTTTCTATGTTCCTAACTAAGCAAATGTAACAGCTTTACAATTCACTCACTTTATCTCCAGTGTCTGGTTTCTCAGATTTCACTGAGGGTCACATGACCTGTGATGTCAGCTTCTCTCCCTGCGATGATAAAGGTTGTTTACAAGCCTGTAAACGAGACGTCACTGTGCTGGCCACTCCCCCCTTCACTGCTGTCTACTCTCTGCTAGGATTCTTAACCCCTTCAGCTGCACAGCTCTGCAGGCAGTGAAGAGACAATACATACTAGAGAGAGCATTGCACAAGAAGGTAGGGGGAAGATCCTGTATGTATTAGCAGTGTCATTATACAGATGGGACTTGTAGTCCTACACATACAACATGCTGCAGAGTCTCCCAGCCGTCAGATATGTCATTCAGGGCATCACTTGTATTCACTCCCTTAGCAGTGTCATTATACAGCTGGGATTTTTGTAGTCCTAAACATACAACATACTGCAGAGTCTCCCAGCAGGCAGACATGTCACTCAGGGCAGCTCTTGTAGTCACTCCATTAGCAGTGCAGGGGGAGGGGCAGAGATTGTTTTTGTTGCATGCAAACAAAGGGCCAGAAAAGAACTAGGGAAATGAGGAAATATATATATATTTTTTTTTGCATAAAACTTGCTTAGCTCAGTTATATATCAGATTTTCAGTGCTATATATTTTTTTTTCATAAATCGGACAACCCCTTTAAGGTTATTAGCAGGTCTAGCTATATACACATATAAGCTATACTAGCAACCTAGGACAGGTCTTAGCTGGCCAGCTACAGCTGCTGTGAGGGAGAGATTAGGAAAGACTCATATCTGCACTTGGTGTGAAGTCTGTGATCTACAGCGTTTTTTGTTTTGGGGGTGCAATGCAACATTTTTGTACTGCCCTGAGCCCAGAGCCCAGTGAGACTGAAAAAAAAGTTTTAATCCGTCTGTTAGTTAGGTGGGCATTGGCGGCCATTTTGTGCAACAGCAGTGCACCAGCACTGCATATGTGCCAGGGACAATCATTTAATCCTGTTCTTGTAGTTTAGTGGCTGACATATACCCATTTTTAAAGTGCACCGACACTGCATATGTGCCAGGGGAAGGGAAAATAATGCCGTCTGTGAGTTCAGGGACTCTGTGGGTGACATATCCACATTTTTTTCTGTAAAGTACCCCTGTGCTGCATTTCTGAGAGTGAAATATAATTGGTTAAATCCATCTGATACATTGTGGGGTGACATATTTACATTTGTTGTTGTAAAGTACCTTTGAGGCCTGCACTGCATATGTGACAGGCAGGCACATAAATTCATCAAATCCATCTGTTCCATTGTAGGGGTGACATATCCACAATTTTTTAAGTAAAAAACCCCTGTACTTAATTTGTGAGATTGAAATATAATCTCAGTTAAATCCATCTGTTTCATTTATGGTTAAAGAAACCCTTTTTTTGGGCAATAAAGTTCCCTTTTGCGCTGTACTGCATTTCTGACAGTCCGATAAAACCACCAAAAACTGCAGCTACATTTTTTTGCTGAAAAATTTAAATTTTTGTTGCTATAAAGTACATTTGCAGCCTACGCTGCGTTCCTGTCAGTCAGATAAAACTATTAAATAACGCTGTTACATTTTTGTGCTTCCAAATTCCCATTTTTGGGTGTAAAGTACCTCTGAGGCCTGCACAGATGACAGGCAGGCACATAAATTCAGCAAATCCATCTGTTCCATTGTAGGGGTGACATATCCACCATTTTTTATGAAAAAATCCTGTGCTTCATTTGTGAGAGTGAAATATAATCTGTTAAATCCATCTGTCTTATTTAGAGTTTAAAAAAATAGCAGACCGGGCAATAAGTTTAAAAAAAAACTCATTTGTTCCATTGTTGGGTGACATTAACCCATTTTTCCCATCCAAAAACCCCTGCTCTGCCTAGGTGACAGGGACCTAAATTTCTAAAATTCATCTGTTCCATTGTTGCGTGACATTAACCCATTTTGGCCGTCAAAAAACCCTTGCTCTGCATTGTTCACAAGGAACTTAATTTAGTAAAAACGTCTGTTACTTTAGTGGGTGGCCGCAAAAAATGAGGAGAGCATCAAACAAGGGACGTGGCCTTGGTCATGGTGCTGCTGGTGTTGATGGAGCTCCTGTTGCAGGGAAAGGACGTAGTCGATCTGTGCCAGCTACACACCCAAGTGAAACACCTTCCTCAGGTGCGAGTAGGCGACAGAACCTTCAGCGTTATTTGGTAGGGCCGAATGCGGCTCTACGAATGATGAGGCCAAAACAAGTACAGGTGATAGTAGATTGGGAGCCTCCAGTTCCTTTATTGTCTCCCACCCAGTTTCCTGCTGAAAGATCAGAGTTGGCACCTGCAGCTCATGGTCATCAGTCTTTCACCTCACCCCCTTGCAAATCAACCAAGCAAGTCATGCAGCAGTCTTCTATGCTTTTTGATGACTCTGCTGGCAGGGTTTCCGCGGGCCATCCACATAGCCCTGCCCCAGAAGTGGAACAGATTGAGTGCACTGATGCCCAACCAATTATATTTCAGGAAGAGGACATGGGAAGACCACTGCAGCACGTCTCTGATGATGACGAAACACAGGTGCCAACTGCTGCGACTTTCTGCAGTCTGCAGACCGACAAGGAGGGCAGGGGTAAAGAGTGGGTGGAAGATGATGTGGAGGATGATGTGGTACTAGACCCCACATGGAATCAAGGTCATGCGAGTGACTTGTACAGTTTGGAGGAAGAGGTGGTGGTCGCAAAGAGGCACCAGCAGAACAAAAGAGAGAGCAGGGTGCAAAAGCGTCTGTTACATTTTTGGGTGACATTTTACTATTTTTGCCGTGAATAAACCATGGCTCTGCATTGGTGACAGGGACCTAAATTTCTAAAATTCGTCTGTTACATTGATGGTTGACATTAACCCATTTTTACCAGTGAAAAACCCCTGCTCTGCATTACTGACAGTGAAATAAATTTAGTAAAAATGTCTGTTACTGATTAGAAGATGCCGGACTACAAGCGCACGCTGGTAGACACGCTGCTGATGGCATTCCCACCTGACAGCAGGGGCTCAGTGCAACCACAAGCTGAAGGGTGAGGAGGAGGAAGATGTCGCCAACGCAGCTGGGGCACCGCCAGCACCTCAGAAGGCAGGGTTAGCATGGCCGAAATGTGGAAAAGTTTTGTGAGCACACCACAACAACCAGCACCACCAGCTTATATGGAACGTCAAAGCAGGAGGCAGCATTTCACCAACATGGTGGAGCAGTATGTGTGCACACGCCTACAGGTACTGACTGATGGGTCTGCCCCCTTCAACTTCTGGGTCTCTAAATTGGGCACATGCCTGAGCTTGCCCTTTACGCCTTGAAGGTGCTGGCCTGCCCTGCAGCCAGTGTATTGTCTGAACGTTTGTTTAGCGCGGCAGGAGGCGTTATCACAGACAAGCGCAGCTGCCTGTCCACAGCCAATGTGGACAAGCTCACATTCATTAAAATGAACCAGGCCATGCTCTTAACCACATTTTGCTGCTCTAGCCCTTTCCATGACTTTTTTAGAGCCATTTTAGTGCTGCAAAGTTCAGGTCCCCATTGACTTCAGTGGGGTTCGGTTTCGGGGTCAAGTTCGGGTCCCGAACTCGAACTTTTTTATGAAGTTCGGTCGAACCCGAACTTCTAGGTGTCGCTCAACTCTAACTATAATCTACTAATAGTCTCATAGATATCCATGCTCACATAAGATATATGTTTACTCTCCCCTTCCCATACTGACCTCAAGATCTAGTGGATGTCTATTCTCTATCTCTCTATCTATCTATACAGCACGTTTACCTGACTTTAGCCGGCAGGGGGCAAGGAGGCCGACTTCCTGTCATCTTTCAGTGGACTATTCTGCCTGTGCCAAGAAAAGAGATAGAGGGAGTCGGATTCTGTGTGCGGCGCTGTCACAGATGCCGCTTTAAAAGTCCTGACGGTGCTGATGTTGTAGGGTGAAGGTGTCCTGTATGCTGTGCCTGGGTGCCTGCCCAAAACCCTTACAGCACAGAAAGTTTCACCGTGCGGCCAAATTTGCAGGAGTGGCACACCAGGAATCAGATTCTCAGTCCAGGCCTACCCAGGAGCACGCTAAACAATGAGCAGTTGTGCATTACACTGATGGAAGCGCTCATTGACTAATAAGCGCTTCCATAGGTCTGATGCAAAGGTGCTCATTGTTTATTGTGCTCCCGGTTTATTACTGTGCTGAACTGAACCCTGCTCTCCCGCCGATTCCCGAAGCACAAGCAATGGTGACAGGTGGTGCCCTAGGCTGCCGCCTAACTCTGCCTACCCGTTGTCCTGGGCCTGTGCACAAGGATAATTCACACAGTGATGTCACTATAGTCGGATATTGTGCAGAGTGATGTTATAGCCCAGGCATAATGTACATAATGATGTCACAGTACAGCAATAAGGCTCACAGTGATATGACAATAGTATGATAATATGCATGGTGATGTAAAGAAATGAATCAGTCATGTCACACCGCAGAAATAAAGCAAAAAGTAAAGCACTCTTCCATTGTCCTTAGGATCCATTCACACGTCCGTAGTGTATTGCGGATCCGCAATACACCCTGCCGGCACCCCTATAGAGCTGCATATTCTTGTCCGCAATTGCGGACAAGAATAGGACATGTTCTATTTTGTTCTGAAGCCGTGGACCGGAAGTTTGGGGCCGCGCTCCAGAAATGCGGGTGCGGACAGAACACTGTGTGCTGTCTGCATCCATTCCTGCCCCATAGAGAATGAATGGGTCCACACCCATTCCGGAACGGGTGCGGACACATTCTATGGAGGTGTGAATGGACCCTTAGTTAGTGGGGCCCATAGCAGCTGCTGTGGCATGTGGAACCTACATTCCCTGAAGTTAATGGAGGCCATTATAACGCCAAAAGAGGCAAAATATAGTGTGGACTGAGCATGCATGTGGAACCTGCATTCCCTGAATTTAATGGAGGCTAGTATGGCATCATAGGAGGTAGTATTTAGTGTAGGTTCATGTCATAAAGAGATTGCCTTGATGCCAGGCACAAATAATTTTGTACAAAATGTATTTGCCAAGAATCTCACATTTATGAGCATAGCATTAGCACTAGTATATATTCTATAGTGAGTATGGCACGATTGTATTTACTTTATTAGTGTTGGCAAAGTGCTTTTGCGTTATGTTTGGTATAGCAGCTGCTCTGCCTGCTACCCTGATAGTTACACCATTGTGGTCACCATTTTACAGAGCAGAAGACAGAGAAGAAGGCATCTGCCACCATAAAGGGATAATTTTTTGGACTTTTTTTTTTTTACATTTATTTAAGAAATCTGAAAGTGCAGTGCATTATTAAACAGGCTGTTTGTTGCCTCCGGCTATCATTTGTTATCCATATCCCTATATGTCACTGTCACTTTGACATTACAAATACAGGACAATCGGGGCACTTTCGATTTAGAGCAAATTTATTCAGAGTGAATCGAGTCTGGCTGACGATTCAACCAAAATGGACCTTAAACAAAGAAATTCTCTTATCTTAACATACAATCCATGACAAGAGCTTACAATCTATGATGGACAGATGTATGCATCTTGGTAGTAATAATCTCTGTGCATCATACGTTTTAGGGGATGTAACAGCGGGAGAGTCACTTGTAGATCGTAGATAAAATAACAGCATACAATGTCAATCAGCTGCTTCTAAGGCTACCAAGATATTGTCATATATTAAGAGGGGATGCAGGGATGTAATATTACCACTTAAAAGCTGGGCACCAGTTCATAGAAAGGATGCTATGGAGCTGGAAAAAGTACAGAGGAGAGCGACTTAACTGAAAAGGGGCATGGAGGGTCTTAGTTATGAAAAAAGATTAAAAGAATTGAATTCATTTAGTCTTGAGTAGAGACATCTAAGGGGGGACATAATTAATCTATACAAATACATAAATGGGCCATACAAAAAATACGGTGAAAAACTGTTCCATGTAAAATGCCCTCAAAAGACAAGAGGGCACTGCCTCCGTCTGGAGAAGAAAAAGTTCAGTCTCCAGAAGCGTCAAAGTTTCTCTACTGTAAGTACTGTAAATCTGTGGAATAGACTTCCTCAGGACGTGGTCACTGCAGGAACAATGGACAGTTTTAAAAAGGGTTTAGATCAGGCATGCTCAACCTGCAGCCCTCCAGCTGTTGTAAAACTACAACTCTTACGATGCCCTTCTGTAGGATGATAGCTGTAGGCTGTCAGGGAATGATGGGAGTTGAAGTTTTGCAACAGCTGGAGGGCTGAAGGTTGAGCATGCCTGGTTTAGATGAATTCTTAAAAGTAAACAACATTAATGCTTATGAAAATGTATAGAAATCTAAATCTCATTTCCTTCTGGGATTTGTGTTCCCACCTATCCCTTGGTTGAACTTGATGGACTTTTTTCAACCATATTAGCTATGTAACTAATATGAGGAATTAGGGAAGAAAAAAGGTAGAAATGCTTGATTTGTACAAAGGTCCAGGGATCTTATATATTAGTATAAATAAAGCTGTGTGAGCTAGTATCTGTGTATGCAAAGATAGAAGTGCATTGGGGTGCAGAGAGTGTGAAGGATACTGTTGGATGGATCAGGTTCTGAGGAATAACCTAGAAGGGGGAAAACAGAGAAGATTTAGATTTGGGTATGTGATAAGCTGACCTAAAAAGTATTTAAAACTCTGTTGGAGGAAATTTATTATAAGTGGAATATTTTAAGTCAGTTTTGCTTGAGTCTGAGTTGGCGTGCTTTATTCCACATTTATTAAATGTCACATGTTGTTTGATAAATTTGTCTCATCCTTAAATCTAACACCTTTGTCTAGTAAAGCTACTCGAGTTTTCCTACTCAACCCTACTACTGGAGTGAGATTGCGACTTTTTTGTGACTTCTTAAAAAGTCTAAATGATAAATCTGGAGTGAAACTCATTAACATAGCTAACCACACCCACTTCCCCACCCATATTTAAGAACTGGAGTATGTGGTGTAAAACAGCAAAAAGTTGCAAAATTTTTGCTCAAGCAAGTGCAAAAGCCCTAACAGACCTCAGAACCTCTAAACAAAGAGATCCCATACCCCTTTAAAAAGTATGGACTCCAAACTAGACTCCCAAATTAATACAGCACAATACTCCCCAACAACTACGTACTCCAGCCTATCTAAACAAATACCTATACCAGACTAACTCTTTAAACAAATACAGACTAGAATCTCTAAACACAGACCTAAGACCAGACCAATTAACTAATACAAACCATAGATACTGACCTCTCCTCGTTCTTGCAGCTTGCAGTTTTTTAATGCCACAGGCAGCACCCTGATACCAGCCCCATGAATCACAAGGAGTGAAGAGCATTTAGTCAGATTACCGAACCTGAGAGATTTTAAAGCTTCTTCAAGAAATCTCCTCTTTTCTAGTAGCCTTTAGGAAAGTTTAGGACATTAAAAGGCCTGGAGAAGAAGGAGAGGGGAGCTGGCGCCAAGAAGTAAGTCATCTTTCCTTTACAGGTCAAGTCAAAAGAGGGGGGGAGGTTTGCCCCCCCCCCCCCCCCCCACACACACACACACACACATTCCTGCACAACCCCTTTAAGGGGAAGTTTGCAAGTACAGTGGATATAAAAAGTCTACACACCCCTGTTAAAATGTCCGGTTTCTGTGATGTAAAAAAAATGAGACAAAGATAAATCAATTTAGAACTTTTTCCACCTTTAGGCCCCTTTCACACGGGCGAGTATTCCGCGCAGATGCGATGCGTGAGTTGAACGCATTGCACCCGCGCTGAATCCCGACCCATTCATTTCTATGGGGCTGTTCGCATGAGCGGTGATTTTCACGCATCACTTGTGCGTTGCATGACAATCGCAGCATGCTCTATATTCTGCGTTTTTCATGTAACGCAGGCCCCATAGAAATTAATGGGGTTGCGTGAAAATCGCAAGTATCTGCAAGCAAGTGCCGATGCGGTGCGATTTTCACGCACGGTTGCTAGGAGATGATCCGGATGGAGACCCGATCATTATTATTTTCCCTTATAACATGGTTATAAGGGAAAATAATAGCATTCTGAATACAGAATGCATAGTAAAATAGCACTGGAGGGGTTAAAAATAAAATAAAAAATAATTTAACTCACCTTAATCCACTTAATCGCGCAGTCGGCATCTCCTTCTGTCTGCATCTTAGCTGTGTGCAGTAACAGGACCTGTGGTGACGTCACTCCGGTCATCACATGGTCCATCACATGATCCATCACCATGGTAAAAGATCATGTTATGGATCATGTGATGACCGGAGTGACGTCACCACAGGTTCTGTTACTGCACACAGCTAAGATGAAGACAAAAGGAGATGCCAGCTGCTCGATCAAGTGGATTAAGGTGAGTTAAAAAATTTTACATTTTTTTTAACCCCTCCAGTGATATTTTACTATGCATTCTGCATTCAGAATGCTATTATTTTCCCTTATAACCATGTTATAAGGGAAAATAATACAATCTACAGAACACCGATCCCAAGCCCGAACTTCTGTGAAGAAGTTTGGGTTTGGGTACCAAACATGTGCGATTTTTCTCATGCAAGTGCAAAACGCATTACAATGTTTTGCACTCGCGTGGAAAATCGCGCGTGTTCCCGCAACGCATCCGCACATTTTCCCGCAATGCCCGTGTGAAACCAGCCTTAATGTGACCTATAAATCTTTTAGAAACAGGGAAGAAAAAATATAAAAATAAAATAATATGGTTGCATAAGTGTGCACACCCTTAAACTAATACTTTGTTGAAACACCTTTTGGTTTTATTACAGCACTCAGTCTTTTTGGGTATGAGTCTATCAGCATGGCACATTTTGACTTGGCAAGATTTGCCCACTCTTCTTTGCAAAAACACTACAAATCTGTCAGATTGCGAGGGCATCTCCTGTGCACAGCCCTCTTCAGATCACCCCACAGATTTTCAATCGGATTCAGATCTGCGCTCTAGGTGGGCCATTCCAAAACTTTAATCTTCTTCTGGTTAAGCCATTCCTTTGTTGATTTGGATGTATGCTTTGGGTCGTTGTCATGCTGAAAGATGAAGTTCCTCTTCATGTTCAGCTTTCTAGCAGAAGCCTGAAAGTTTTGAGCCAATATTGACTGGTATTTGGAACTGTTCATAATTCCCTCTAGCTTAAAGGGGTTCTGCACTTTGTTTAAACTGATGATCTATCCTTTGAATAGATTATCAGTATCTGATCGGCGGGGGTCCGGCACACGGGACCCCCCGCCGATCGGCTGTTTGAGAAGGCAGCGGCGCTCCAGGAGCGCCGCAGCCTTCTCACTGTTTACTGCAGGGCCAGCGACGTAAAGACTAGTATAACTGGCCTGGGCGCGGCTAAGCTCCGTTCACTTGAATGGAGCTTAGCCCCGCCCAGGCCAGTTGATACAAGTCGTGATGTCACTCAGCCAGCTGTAAACAGTGAGAAGGCCGCGGCGCTGCTGGAGCGCCGCTGCTTTCTCAAACAGCTGATCTGCGGGGGTCCCGGGTGTCGGACCCCCGCCGATTAGATGCTGATGATCTATCCAGAGAATATATCATCAGTTTAAACAAAGTGCAGAACCCCTTTAACTAAGGCCCCAGTACCAGCTGAAGAAAAACAGCCCCAAAGCATGATGCTGCCACCACCATGCTTCACTGTGGGTATGGTGTTCTTTAGGTGATGTGCAGTGTTGTTTTTGGAATTATGGCTAAAATATTACACCTTGGTTTCATCAGACAATAACACCTTTTCCCACATACTTTTGGGAGACTTCAGATGTGTTTCTGATAAATGGAGCCTGGTTTGAATGTTTTACTTCGTAAGAAAAGGCTTTCGTCTTGCCACTCTACCCCATAGCCCAGACATATGAAGAATGCGGGATATTTTTGTCACATCTACCACACAGCCAGTACTTGTCAGATATTCCTGCAGCTCCTTTAATGTTGCTGTAGGCCTCTTGGTAGCCTCCCAGACCAGTTTTCTTCTCATATTTTCATCAATTTTGGAGGGACGTCCAGTTCTTGGTTGTGCCATATTTTCTCCACTTGATGATGACTGTCTTCAATGTGCTCCATGGTATATCTAATGCCTTGGAAATTCTTTTGTACCCTTCTCCTGAGTGATACCTTTTAAGAATGAGATCCCTCTGATGCTTTGGAAGCTGTCTGTGGACCATGGCTTTTTCTGTGTGATGTGACTAAGGACATTTCAGGAAAGACCAACTAGAGCAGCTGAACTTTATTTAGGGTTAATCAGAGGCACTTTAAATGATGGCAGGTGTATACAAACTCCTATTTAACATGATTTTGAATGTGATTGCTCAATTCTGAACACAGTTGCATCCCCAGTTATACGACCACATTATTTTTTTATTTTTTGTTTTCTTCCCCCCAGCTAAAAGATTTCTGTTTGTTTTTCAATTGAGTGGTAAAGTTTGTAGGTCACATTAAAGGTGTAAAAAGTTCTGAAATGATTTATCTTTGTTTCATTATTTTACATCACAGAAACATGACATTTTAACAGGGGTGTGTAGACTTTTTATATCCATTGTATGTACAGTATAATGCGTGCTTTTGCATTTACACAAATAACCAGTAGATGTCCCCATATATCATTGTATATTACTTAGAACTTTGAATAAAAATATGTGGTTAACTTTATTTATCCTGTAAAGTTCTTGAAATCAGCCCAAACATTACTAGTACATAGTAAAGAATTATTTTAAGCTTCCCTAGTCACAACAGTGTCTGTATGATAAGAAGTATGGGGACTTCAACAATTCATCCTTGCCTGCCCCAGATCAAATCTCATTTCTGCTTCTAATCTGTCATCTCTAATGCATTCTAATGTATACTGGAGTACTTCAGTTCACGTTAAAAGTCCTTATTCACACAGTCTTCACGACCAACTTCAATCTTGCCTTAAAGAGACAGTTCTAGGAAATACTGTCTGCAGCTGTCTGCATATAAAGCTGCAAATGATGTACCACATGCAAAGTGTGCATATTAGTGTTAAGCGAGTATGCTTGACCGAATACTCGTTCGGCTCGAGCATCGCTATGCTCGGCACATGGCGGTACTCGGCCGAGTACCGTATGTGCTCGAGCGCCATGCTCGAGTCTCCTCACTGCAAATTTTGCAGCTGCTAAGCAGCCAATAAACCTTCAGGTAAGTACTGCCATCACTGTAATGACAGTAGCCATGTTGGCTACTGGCATTACAGTGATTGGCTGGCCGGAACGCATTGTCGGGTGCTATATAGCACCCGATGATGCGGATTTGGCTCATTGCGAGTCAGGGAGAGCTGCGGTTAGGAAGGGAAAGATAGTGCAGGGAGTTTGTGATCGCAATTTATAAAATTTTAAAATGTTTCAGACCCAAAAGTCCTTTTAACTACTATTGCGTGTGGTGGCAGCAATTTAATCTTGCAAAGTAGTCAAATTCTTTTTCTATAGAGGGTGTCTGCAGTGACTTGTGACATCTGTTCAGCAATACCTTCTGTGTGTCAGGAACAGAGATAGGAAGAATATTATTGAAAACAATGATATTTTTTTCATAATTGATCCACATTTTTCCTATAAACGGTCCCTGCAGTGAAGGGAAGAGAAAGTTGAGAGACACTGGGAAGTTGAGATATTGGGAAGAGAAAGTTGAGAGACACAAGACCCAACACTCTGGATGAGCTTAAGGCCGCTATCGAAGCATCCTGGGCCTCCATAACACCTCAGCAGTGCCACAGGCTGATTGCCTCCATGCCACGCCGCATTGAAGCAGTCATTTCTACAAAAGGATTCCCGACCAAGTATTGAGTGCATAACTGAACATCATTATTTGAAGGTTGACTTTTTTTTGTATTAAAAACACTTTTCTTTTATTGGTTGGATGAAATATGCTAATTTTTTTAGATAGGAATTTTGGGTTTTCATGAGCTGTATGCCAAAATCATCAATATTAAAACAATAAAAGGCTTGAACTACTTTAGTTGGTGTGTAATGAATCTAAAATATATGAAAGTCTAATGTTTATCAGTACATTACAGAAAATAATGAACTTTATCACAATATGCTAATTTTTTTAAAAGGACCTGTATATATATATATATATATATATATATATATTGCAGTTGCCTGCCCGTTTGTGAGAGGCTGCAGGCCAACAGACTGTACTGTGTGCACACCACTCATATAGGGTTTTCACAGTACCTTGCAGATAAAAAAAGTCAAATTATTTTTTCACTGTGATATAATCGCAGTTGCAAGCCAGTGTGTGTCAGGCCCACACAGACTGTACTGTGCCCACTGGCCAGGCCACCACTCATACCGTTACAGGGTGTCACAATACCTTGCAGATAAAAAAGTCAAATTATTTTTTCTCTGTGATATAATCACAGTTGCAAACCAGTGTGTGTCAGGCCCACACAGACTGTACTGTGCCCACTGCCCACCACTTAGATAGGGTGGCACAGTACCTTGCACACATAGTACCACTTCTAAAAAAAAAAATTACAGGCAGAGGCAGGCCACCCTGCAGGGGCGTCGTGGTCGTGGTGCTGTTATTTTCACTGGCCCTGGAATAATGCCCAGTGTGCAGAGGCCACGTACTCTGAACCCGAAAAATTCTGAGAACATAGTTGAGTGGCTTACACAGGACTCCCAATCTTCAACAGCTTCCGCTAAGAACCTTGACGCACCATCCTCCTCCAGCTCAGCTTTGGTCACCTGCTCTCAAGTTACCACTTGCCTGCCGCCACCACCACCACTACCACCACAGCCGCTTCACTTGATCCGTCAGAGGAGTTATTTACACATCATTTGGATGAGATTAGTGATGCACAACCATCGTCGCAAGGAGCTAGTGGTACAGTCAGACAGCATGTATCGGCACCCGGGGTCAGCCAGACAGCACACCAATCAACGCATGCTGTTGCCACCACCAGAATGCCGTCATTGCAAAGCTCAGCAGTGTGGCATTTTTTTTTGTGTGTCTGCCTCTGATAACAGCAATGCCATTTGCAACCTTTGCCAAAAGAAACTGAGTCATGGGAAGTCCAACACCTACCTCGGTACAACTGCTTTGCGAAGGCACATGATCTCACATCACAAACGCTAATGGGATAAACAGATGAGTACAAGCAGTACACAAACTCAAAGCCACCATCCTCCTCCTGGTCCAGCATCTTCAGCCACATCAACCACTGCTGTCCTCCTTTCCCCCTCTCAACCACCCACCACTCCACCTCTCACCTTCAGCAGTTCTATCTCATCTGCCCACAGTCAGGTGTCTGTCAAGGAAATGTTTGAACGTAAGAAGCCAATGTCACAGAGTCACCCCTTTGCCCGGCGTCTGACAGCTGGCTTGACGGAACTCTTAGCCCGCCAGCTTTTACCATACCAGCTGTCGCTATTGGGACACCACAGTGGAACGTACCCTGACGAATTTTTTTTCAAAAAAGGCAATCCCAAACCTCTACTCTGTTATTGAAAAGGAAGTCATGGCATCTCTGGCATACAGTGTTGGGGCAAGGGTCCATCTGACCACTGATACCTGATCTGCAAAGCACGATCAGGGCAGGTATATCACGTACATTGCGCATTGGGTCAACCTGCTGATGGCTGACAAGCATGGAATGCATGGCTCTGCAGCAGAGTTGGTGACACCGCCATGACTTGCAGGCAGGCCTACTGCCACCTCCTCTACTCCTCCTACTCCATCCTCTTCAATAACCTCCTTGGCTGAGTCCTCTTCAACTGAATCCCCCCAGCTCCCCAGGGGCTATTCCACATCCCGGATACAACAGTGTCACGCTGTCTTGGGGTTGACTTGCCTGAAAGCAGAGAGCCAAACCGGACCAGCACTCCTGTCCGCTCTGAACGCACAGGTGGATCAGTGGCTGACCCCGCACCAACTGGAGATCGGCGAAGTGGTGTGTGACAATGGAAGCAGTTTGTTGGCGGCATTGAATTTGGGCAAGTTGTCACATGTGCTGTGCATGGCACATGTGTTGAATCTCATCGTACAACGCTTTGTGTCTAAGTACCCAGGCTTACAGGACGTCCTTAAGCAGGCCAGGAAGGTATGTGGCCATTTCAGGCGTTCCTACACGGCCATGGCGCACTTTTCCAATATTCAGCAGCGAAAAAACATGCCAGTGAGGTGCTTGATTTGCGACAGCCCGACACGTTGGAATTCAACACTCCTAATGTTCGACCGCCTGTTCCAACAAGAAAAAGCCGTCAACGAGTATTTGTATGACCGGGGTGCTAGGACAGCCTCTGCGGAGCTGGGAATTTTTTTGCCAAGTTACTGGACGCTCATGCGCAATTTCTGTAGGCTTATGCATCCTTTTGAGGAGGTGTCAAACCTAGTCAGTTGCACTGAAGGCACCATCAGCGACCTCATCCCATTTGTTTTCTTCCTGGAGCGTGCCAGGAAGCCTTGTCATCATCGCTTGCCGGACCTGAGGCAACGCTGCAAGAGGAGTATGAGGAGTCAGAGGAGGAATGTGGCTTTGAGGAGGAGAACGACCAACCACAGCAGGAATCCCTGGGTGCTTGTTGTTGTCACCTATATGGGACCCATGGTGTTGTACGACGTGGCTGGGGGGAAGAATAGGCCGTCAATGACATCAGTGAGGACAAGGAGCGGGAAAGGAGTAGCTCGGCATCCAACCTTGTGCAAATGGGGTCTTTCATGCTGTCGTATAAAAAGGATGAAGGAGAACGACCTGTACTGGGTGGCCACGCTACTAGACCCCCAGTATAAGCAGAAAGTGGCGGAAATGTTACCAAATTACCGAAAGTCGGAAAGGATGCAGCAGTTCAAAACCAAACTAAAAAATATGCTTTACACAGCTTATAAGGGGGATGTCACAGCACAACGGGAATCTAACTGGGGAAGAGGTGAAATTAATCCTCCTCCTACCACGACCACGACGACAAGGACAGGAGGCTTTACAGATGTGTTTCTTGATGGAGGACATGTGGAGATTTTTCAGTCCTACACATTGCCACAGCCCTTCGGGATCCAGCCTTAGAGAATGACTTGACCGACAGGTAGCAGACTACCTCGTCTTAACTGCAAATATCAACACTCTGAGGAGCGATGAACCCCTTGACTACTGGATGTGCAGGCTTGACCTGTGGCCTGAGCTATCCCAGTTTGCGATAGAACTTCTGGCCTGCCCCGCTTCAAGTGTCCTGTCAGAAAGGACCTTCAGTGCAGCAGGAGGCATTGTCACTGACAAGAGAAGTCGCCTCGGTCAAAAAAGTGTTGATTACCTCACCTTCATTAAGATGAATGAGGCATGGATCCCGAAGGGACTGACAGTGGGGGATACGTTTGACTAACAAAAGGCCTGATGATGACATGCCTTGGCCTCAAAATGGTCCCCACGCTGCTGTATTTAATGTCTGCATACTGGATGACTTTCGTGAATTCTCCGCCACCAACTAGGGTTTAAGCCGCAATGTTTTAGTCACCTTTCTGCCTGGAAAAAAAAAATTCCGGCCGCTGCTACAATAGCGGCTGCAACAATACCGGCTGCAACAATACCATTATTTTTCAGGCATGTGTACATGCCTAATTTTTCTGGCCTCTGGTGCTGCACTGTGGCTGCAAAAATGAAAAAAAAAAAAAAAGGCACATACATGTGTCAATTCCCCTTCGTGATCAGTACCTTGTTGTGGTGAAGGGGCTTGCATCACAATGAAGTGATCATCACCTCTGAGTGTGTTGGCAATGTTGCCACACCCCAGATGATAAGGCCGTTGCTTCATTATGATCAGACCAAAAGCGATCGGCTGGATAATTTTTCATAGAAAAAACATACTTTTTTTTTTTTGTTGTATGGGTTTTTAATACATAAAATAAAAAAAATCATAATAAAGACTCTAAATAGTTTATTAGAAATAATGCAGACAATGTAAAAAATCCCCATAAATTCCAATACAAAGCAAGTACAGAGCTCAGAACTAAATTATTTCAGGATGTGGCAATGTACTCTGTATGGCAGAGTACATTGCACGGCACACGCGCCGTGCCCCAAATTGGCAGTAACAAGAAGGACGCACACAGATAAATCACATTTCTGCAAGGAGTTTGTCAACTTTTGACAACTGTTTGAGGTTGTCTAAAATCCATTCAATACACGTCCTGATAGGGGACGTAACAGGGATTAAACTGATGAGAATAGTACTACAGAAAATACCACTCATATCGGGTGTGACAGTAAATTGCACGGCGCAGACGCAGTGACCGTGGATTAAAACAAAGGGGAGGGAGCCAGCGTTTTTTTAACCATCTCCCCGTTCAAAAAATCAATTCAATAAATGGACCCCAGATTGCGGATGTAACAGGAATTAAACTGATGAGAAGAGAACTACAAAAAATAACACTCATATCGGGTGTGACAGTAAATTGCAATGGCGCAGACGCAGTGACCGTAGATTCAAACAAAGGGGAGGGAGCCAGCATTTTTTTAACCATCTCCCCGTTTGAAAAATCAATTCAATTCACCTTTCGGGGACCCTTGGTGTTGTACGTGGCTGGGTGAAGGAAGAAACCTTCAATGACATCAACGGGACATGGCTAGCTTGGTATCCAACCTTGTGCAAATGGGGAGTTTGCGGTTGGGCAAATGGACTGTTTGCGGTTGTTTGCGGTGCATTAAAAGGGGAGTTTGGTCTGTCAATGTCTGTAAAGTGGGCGTAACCCTTACACTACCTGATCGATACAACATCATACCTGATCGTATACACACACTGGATGTTTTAAACCACGTTGTTCAAAAACAAATTGGATTGTTAGGTGGTTTATGCCCTTTATCGATTAAAACCCAACTCTGCGTCAACTATGTAATTTTCCATGGGCGTTTTGCCATGGATTCCCCTCCGGCATGCCACAGTCCAGGTGTTAGTCCCCTTGAAACAACTTTTCCATCACTACTGTGACTGTTGGTAATAACCAAAGGATGAGAGGGGGGGGGGGACCCCTACCCACACTGGCCCATACTTAAACATCCCAAATAAGGACACTGACCACGTTCTTCCTTTTAACCTTTCTTTATTGTTGGGTGGTAGTCGGCCACAGCTATATCTCTTTTATTCATCCAAAAACGGCAACAGTATAAAAACCGTGCGATCCGCCAGCCGCTGGACTCCCAACGGGCAGATTTCGCCAAACCCATCATTAATAACTTTTAAGTTACAGTAACTTGCCGCCAGCTGTGACTTATAAAATTCCTCAAGCCCGCACACAGCCTCCCTGAGAACAGAACACACAGACAAACAGCAATATAAATTAACATTAAAACTTCCAAATACAGGAAACAAAAGGGAGGGAGGGTGGGGACACCTCGCTTCCGATAAAGAGGAAGAGGATAGGCGGGGACAGCACATAAGTACCCTCCTGCTACCCGCCCCCTCTTCCTGCTGTGCACTAGATTAACCCCTTAACTACTCCCACAAACTGAACTCTAAATCTAGGGCCATACAGGTGCCCTAAGGAGATAGAAAGGGAGGGGGGGAGACCCACAGTCCCTGTCTACCCTCCCTAAACAGTCGGGCAGCCACCAGGCTAGAAAGAGTCCCTGTGGGTTTTAAAATTCGGGTTCGCCGTTCACGAACGGAACATTTTATGTTTGCGACATCTCTACTAGAAAGCTGAACATGAAGAGGAACTTCATCTTTCAGCATGACAACCACCAGAAGCATACATCCAAATCAACAAAGGAATGACTTCAACAGAAAAAGATTAAAGTTTTGTAATGGCCCAGCCAGAGCCCAGACCTGAATTAAATTGAAAATCTGTGGGGTGATCTGAAGATGGCTGTGCACAGGAGATGCCCTCACAATCTGACAGATTTGTAGTGTTTTTGCAAAGAAGAGTGGGCAAATCTTGCTGAGTCAAAATGTGCAATGCTGATAGACTCATACCCAAAAAGACTGAGTGCTTTAATAAAATTAAAAGATGCTTCAACAAAGTATTAGTTTAAGGGTGTGCACACTTATGCAACCATATTATTTTATTTTTATATTTTTTCTTCCCTCTACCTAAAATATTTCAGTTTGTTTTTCAATCGAGTTGTACAGTTTATAGGTCACATTAAAGGTGGAAAAAGTTCAGAAATGATTTATCTTTGTCACATTTTTTTTACATCACAGAAACCTGACATTTTAACAGGGATGTGTACACTTTTATATCCACTGTAATCTCATGCATCAGGCATTGGTGGTTGGAAATCCTGGCTGATCCATGCCTGATTCATCTTGACAAAGGTCAGTCTCTCCACATTTTGGGTGGATAGGTGAGTTTTCCTTGGGAAAACTATGGCCCCCGCTGCAATAAACACCCGCTCTGATGCCACACTACTGGCCGGGCAGGACAGCTTTTCCAGGGCAAACTCGGCCAGTTGTGGCCAGAAATCCAGTTTGACTGCCCAGTTGTCCAGCGGATCTTCTATGATGGGTGGCAGGAAGCACTTCCAATATGCCACCACCTGCTGGTTCAGGTTCTGCTCTATGTCTAGCTGCTGGTGAGTAGTTTCTTTACTATGCGGTAGAAGAAAGCTGCTTATCAGCGACTCTAGACTCAGGCTGCTGCTGATGGAGCTGGTACTGCTCCTACTACCACCCCCCCTCAGCAACCATGGCAGTGGTAAAACCTGCGAGAGGATGGACGATGTTACAGATAGGCAGCAGCCAACTGACTACATAGTATGTCTCTATAGTAGTTCAGTTTGTCCTCCCTCTCAGCGGGTGTAAAAAATCCCCCAATTTTAGACCAGTAGTGAG
The DNA here is from genome assembly GCF_014858855.1 of Bufo gargarizans. NCBI lineage: Eukaryota > Metazoa > Chordata > Amphibia > Anura > Bufonidae > Bufo > Bufo gargarizans. Next base: position 101,095,278 of record NC_058085.1, read on the forward strand.
GGTCTAACACGGTGGTGAGCCAGTAGTCATCCCTCTGGCGAATGGTGACAATTCGGCTGTCACTTCGCAAGCAAGTGAGCATGCATTGGGCCATTTGCGCAAGTGATTCGGAGGGACTTCCTGCCTCCATCTCCACTACATACTGCCACGTTGTGCCTGGGTCATCTGACTCATCTTCCTCATCTCCCTCTTGCTCCTCCAGCTGCTCCTCTTCTCCTGTGTAGAAAAAACACCCATTTCGCTACACATTGCTTGTTCTCAAATGTCCTTCTCCAGTTCAGCCCCCACAGGGCTCATGTGGCCATGAGATATAGGCGCCACGTCTAACCAGACAGATTTACCAGCATATTTTCCAGGATATGAATCCGTGAAATGACGTTGTTCATCCCCTGCAGCTCAAGGAAGGTGTGCTTGGCGGTGTATGAGTGGCTAAAGTGCATACAAAGTATCCTGGCTGTTGAGGAAGGGTGGAGCGTGTTGTATGGGTGTATGTATGTGTATGTATTGGCGGTGCAGAGGGCGATGTGCGCAGATGTGCCCAGCACCTGTGCCCATCCGCCTCCGATATTCCCCAGGGGCTCATCCATGCCCCTGTGGGAATTCATATAGGGTGGCCCGCGAATACATATACATATATACATGTGTATATATGTGATGTGCCCCCTTGATAGTGCCCCCTTGATATTGCCCCCTTGATATATATATATATGTGCCCCCTTGATATTGCCCCCTTGATATATATATATATATGTGCCCCCTTTATGCCCCCATATGTACTGTCCGTTCATATATGCTTATAGATGTGCCCCAAGCATCTATGGGCATATATGCCGGAATCATGCTGCCTGCTGGAGGGGTGGAGGAGACCGACAGTTGGACAATCATGTCCAGCGTCGGCCTCTACAAAGGACAGAGGATCAATGAGATCCTCTGCCCTTTGTCACCATCTCCGATCGCACCGGAGATGGTACGCCTAACAGAGACATGGGAACAAAGAGTTCCCATGCCCCTGTGAGTGGCTGACCTCCGGCGCTGTAATTACAGCGCCGGAGGTAGGCGTCCGCTTCACAGGCGGGAGGATCAAAGGATCCCCCCCCCCTGGAAGCGCGCTCCGAGATCCTCGGGCCGGCGCGGTGACGTCACATGACCGCGCCGGCCCACGTGTTCAGGTCGGCCGTGCGCATGCGCACGGCGGCAAAAGGAGGACTGCGAGCGGGCGCCGCCAAGTTTAAATAGGCGGGCGGCGCTCCGCTCAGCAGTCGGAGGAGACCACCGGGCAGGACATCATCCCCTGGACTGACGAGCCCCCCTGGACAACGAGCAAACCCTAAGTATCGCTATTAACCCCCCACTATCCCACCAACGAAACCCCATTAACCCCCCACTATCTCCTATTAAGCCCCCCCACTATCCCACCAACGATTAACCCCTGCCATACCCCCATTTTATTAACCCCTGCCATACCCTCATTCCATACCCTCATTCCCTTGATTCCCCTGATTAACCCTTGCCATACCCTCATCCCCTGGTAACCCCTGCCATACCCTCATTCCCTTGGTTCCCCTGATTAACCCCTGCCATACCCTCATTCCTCTGATTCCCCTGATTCCATACCCTCATCCCCTGGTAACCCCTGCCATACCCTCATTCCCTTGGTTCCCCTGATTAACCCCTGCCATACCCTCATTCCTCTGATTCCCCTGATTAACCCCTGCCATACCCCCATTCCTGCATTGGTTTGTGGTCTGCTTTACCCCAGCACGACCACCGTTAACCCTCGTCGTGCCCCCTAGGGATAGAATATTAGTCAGGTGGGTGGGTTGTTAATGTTACTTGTATGTATGTATTGTATAGTTAGTTTGTGGGTGGAATTTGGGAACGTGTAGTGTAGTTGAGTACTGTATATTTAGTGTTGTGTTGTCAGTATTGCGTGCGTAGTGTATTGTAATAAATACTGTGTTACTTGTACCCTTTGTGTAGTGTGTACTTGTTAGCGGTAGTAAGTAAGGCGCATGCAGCTAGTATAGTGATTAGTGTAAGGCATAGCGAAGATATTGTGTAATTGTAATATAAAGGCATAAATAGGCATAAATCACTAGACGGCTCCTCCTATTTAGGAATATTAATTATCGATATTCGCATAATATTGGTAATTAATATTCCCCCTTTACATTGGCGAGCCAGGCCCACTGCGTGGATTTTGCGTTTGTTTTTGGTCTTAAGGCTGAGGGTCGCTGGTACTGTGAATTATCGGGCAGGAGAGACGCGGTCAGCGGAGTGTCTGAGCGTCTAGGACCCGATAATTGGACAGGAGAAGCGATACTTCCCTTACAGTACCAGAAATAAAACAAAATCTTTTGCAGAGAATCTATAATCTATCTGTGTACTAATATTTTTGTATTTGCTTTACACGTCACCGTCGCTGGGGTGTGAAGAAGGATACGTCACGGAAAGAGATCCATCTTCGTTGGAGGTACATAGAAGTCCGGCTGGTCGGGAAGAAGCGTTCCGGAAGAAAAGGACTTCTTTCAAGCAGCTGCAAGGGACGGGAAAGTACAGCACCAACAAGAAGATGGAGGCTCAGAAAAATGTGAGTATGAACTTCTCCACACTCCAACACTTAGCCAAAAATAGCACTTTTAATCCCATTGTTCCTACTACATACAAATCCGCTGAGCTGCTGTGGTCCGCTTTACTGGACCAGGCTTACGCTAATGACCGGGTTTGTATTAGTAGGAGTGTCTTCAATAAGACCACCAAACGCCTCCAAATGCTAGCCAAATTGGTTCTTTCCTATGAGGATACCATTTGGAAGGTGGAACACATAGAGACACTTACCAGCACAAGAAAGGCAGGGGAGGTTGCGGACAAGGCAAACTTCCACTGCAATTGTTGTGTTGACAACTGTAAAAGAATTCACACACTAGAGGTTCAATTACAAGAGGAAGCCCAGTGTACAGTCGAGAGGGGAAGAGAAATCTGTGTGTTAGAGTCGAGACTCTCGGATAAGGACAGTCTCTACTCTGACATGGACAGAGAGCTACTCCGGCTGTACACTGAGATTAATCAGTATAGGAACAATACGGTATCTACGGATGTCCTGATTGTTCAGATGAGGGAGGACCTGGCTGCAAAGACGCAAACCATTGCAGACTTGCAGCGGGCAATCTCCAATTTGTCCAGGCCTAGTACCAACGGTATGGTGCCCACGAAACAAGTTTGTGTTTCGGGAACGGCACAGGAGGAGACAGCGGCGACAGCGCCAAGGTCTTCAACGGATAATACATCCGCAGTGGTAGACGCTAGGGGACATGTGGAGCGGTCACTACGATTCACCCCGACACCCGGGGAGAATAGGAGTAGCAACCGTTACCAGGAACAGGACAACGGTTGGGGAGAGGAGAGTGGAGGATATTCCGCTTCCAATCCGCCAACACGTCCGGAAAAACAGGACGAGATGTATCCTAACCATTCAAGTATGGAAAGGATAAACTTCCTGTTACGGATCTGCAAGGAGATCCCGAAATATGATCCCCATATAGATCCGTTCGCTTCATGGGATATTTTCGAAGGTCACTGTAACAAATATTCGGTGGCTCCGGAATATCGCATGGAGCTGTTCAGATTATGGTTACCAACACACCTTAATCAAAGGTATGAGGTAACGGGGAGGATGCAACCCACGAATGGCCAGTTTCATGATAAGGAAGAACGTCTCTCCATACTCACGAGACTGGCCACGGGTCACTGGGATGTCACTCCAGAGGTCTTGTCAAAATTCAAGCCTACTATACATGATGAACCCTTGTCATTGTGTAGTCGGTTTGAAGCAATGTACAGGAGGGTTACCAAAGATCAGGGTATTGGGATTCCACAAGGCATGGTGCGCATGTTTGTGGAAAAATTCCCATATCTTGATACTGCAATCCGGCTGAGTGCAGCTAGGGAGCCATCCCTCACGGACGCAGCCATGATTATTGAGCAGTGTAGACAAGACATACTGCTCAGTAAGAGGTCTGTGAAAGTGAGGGAGCGTGTGCCTGTATACGGTAGGTCACAAGACGACCGGGTACAACACACGAGGTATACATCCACCGTTCGCCCCACGGCCCCACCGTTGGAAAGGGCAGGAAACTTTCGTTGTTTCCTGTGCTTACAAGAGGGGCATATAAAAATAAATTGTCCACAGTGGTTAAACATTAACCGGACAAATTCGGATAAAAATGGCAATAATAACGGTTTCAGGATGAAACCCAATTTTGCCAGGCCTGTGGGGGGACAGGGTGATATGAATCTGGGACATTCATCAGGGCAAGCACCAAAATGCTTGGCGGTCATGAATGTCCCAGGGGGCGTGGAATCAAGAGATTCCACACCTAAGGATCAGGAACAGAGCGCAAGAGTGGCAGTATGTACCACACAAGTACCTACTGGGAGTCTGGTGGATATCGAATGAGGATTAGGGGTCCCTAAAGAGTTGGCACCAGTATGTCCAATCATACTGGATCCTTCAGGGAGACCCCATATAAAAGCCACGATAAAAGATAAAGAAACGGAAATCATGCTTGATACTGTGGCGGAAATTTCCATTACCAATATCAAGCATGATCTACTCCCCAACAGCCCTCAGTGTGTGGTGATCGGATTTGATCACCAACAAGGGGGAGTGAAGGCCCACAGAATTGATGAGGTAATCATTCAGATTACCAGGTGCACTACCCTCAGGATACCCATGTGGTATTACCCCGGTTCTGATAACATTATCGGAACCGATGTAATGACACAAAATGGGTGGATCCTGGATCTGGCAAATTGCATTGTGTGGAGAGGTCCCAGACGAGCCAAGGTGTTTGTCATTCAACGCCAGTATCTGGGACCACCTTTGCCAGCAGTAGATAACTCTACTGATGTGCTGGAACACAAGTGTCCTGAGGTCTCACACAATCCAGACCTTGAGCCTATTGTGTACAAGCACCCTGATCTGTGGGCCCAAAGTAAGAATGACTGTGGCAGACTGATTGGCGTTTTGGTAGACATAGAGGGTCCTGACCCTCCACCTCAACGCCAATATCGATTTACCTTTAGGGAACCAGGCACTGAGCCACTGCCCGCATTCCGGATTGCAGCACATACCCATCTGAGTGACAGCCCGGTGTCATTCGAGGAGGAACAAGCTAAGGATCCTCTTCTAATGACACACATCCAAGTACCACAGCATCCCTGGTCCTTACAACAGGGGATCCTGTGTTACGACACCGGTACACAGTCGCTTCCTCTCCCGGTGGTTCCTCAGCATCTGCAAGCAGAGCTGACACGGTTGAACCACCAAATGTTTGGACATCTTGGCCGGAATAAGCTCTTGCCTCTCCTGAGAGACAAATTGTACTGGCCCGGAATGTCCAACACAGTAGAGGAGGTTACGCAACAGTGCCTGGTGTGTGCTCAGGTTAACCCAAGGGCATCTGCCTTGAAGCCAGTGTTACAGCGGGTTCCTCCTGCCGATGGTCCATGGTCCGCTATCCAAATTGATTTCATCGGACCTTTGCCAACTGGGAGTCGTAACTGTCGTTACGCCCTGGTGGTAGTGGATGTCTTCTCGAAGTGGGTAGAAGCCATCCCTACGGTCAATGATTCGGCCTCCACCACTGCCCGTGTTCTCTGGGAACAAGTTCTGTCACGATGGGGGTTACCCAGATTGATAGAATCCGACAGAGGGACCCATTTCACGGGTAAGGTCATGAAAGCGCTTTGTGGTCTCCTAGACATAAAGCAAAGGTTTCATGTCCCTTATCACCCTCAGTCAGCGGGCATCGTGGAGCGGATGAACCGGACCATCAAAACCCGGCTTTCCAAGGCACTGCTGGAGAAAGGTTCCTCTTGGGTAACCTCCCTTCCAGCTGTGCTAATGGGTATCCGAGCCACAGAGGCCTCTAGTACCGGTATCTCCCCATTTGAACTCATGACCGGACGTAAGATGCCCCTATGTCTACCAAACGAACCCCAAGTGTCGGAGCCCACGAAGAACGCCATCGCCAGGGACTTGTTTCTTCAACAGGTTCAGCAGAACCTGAAGGAGTTACTGCCTCATGCAGCTATACGGTTACACAAACCGTATCTACAGGGGGAAACACCTATGCCCTCTGTAGGAGAAATGGTAATGGTGAAAGTCTTTCGTCGGGTCGGCCCATGGGACGCAAACTGGGAAGGACCATACAAGGTCCTTGAAGTGATGGGGGACACCATGCTGAAGGTACAAAGGCCTATCACGAGCAAGAAGAAATCCCGTAGACGCCAGGAAGTTTTTTGGATTCACATGGACCAGGCCAAAGCCACCCGAGCCTCCCCAACTCAATAACGAATACTGTTCCGAGTTGGGTGAGGGGGGGGGAAGGGCTTGGTGGGTCGAATGTGAATCCAATACACTTAACACATTCCATCTCATTGCAGAACACAAGAGGGTGACACTCCATGGGACCACACTGCCAGGGAAGAGCTTGGCATTCTCTGAATGGGATACGTATCCAGCTTGTGACACTGGTGGTAAGCATGTTGATGGCGGGCTCAGCCTCTTCAGGGGAGGACCTGGGGACAAATATTGGTATGGCCAGCATATCACTTGATGGACCCGGCCTTTTAATGGTGGAATGTTTGGGTGGCAAAATCCCGGAACCATACGAGAACATTACCTTTACACCAGGTCAATGGTATCTGTATGGTTTCCAGAGAGAGGGTTTTGCCAACGGTGTAATTCAGCATTATACCCCGGTGGAGAATGTGTCTGCCATACAACATGACTTGCACGCTCTCTGTCTCAAGGAATACAGGCATTTTCAGGACTTGGACCCTGTACCTATCAAATCCTTAAGATGGGTATCTAGGAATCCACACTTGCACCCTTACCAGCAAGTGAGAGCCAACACTACCACAGTGTTGTGTACAAAGGAGGGTTTGCTGAGTCCTGAAGATGTCACTGGGGCAGAGTACAGCGGTTGGTATATCCTGAAAGCTACCTTCCTAGGGAAGGATAGCATAAACGGGTTGAGGGTTAGGACATATTTCGATAGGCCCATTCCGGTAAAAGGCACCCTGAAGGCTTATTGTAGGCAGCCGACGAAGGGTGCTGGACCTTTACTCAATGGGTCTATCTGTCTCAAACCAAACCCGTAGGGAAACTAGTGTTACAGGCTGGAGAAGACGAACAATGGTATCCATTCAAAGAACGGGGACGGGTCTGTGTTACGGTAGTAAGGGTCCCCTACGAAACAGAAGGTCTCCAAACCCGTAAGACCACATTCAGACTCTTGCACCACCCCTATCCATCAATTGGCAGACCCTGTAGCTCCTCAACTGTATCCCCCTGGAAGATCATCACGCAGGCCGTAGATGACTTCCGAGTTGATCACTGGGATCACAGGTGTGAGGAGTTCGTTAGGAACCAAATTGACATGGTAAGAGGTTGGATAGAGGCGGGGCAAGAGGTCAGGAAAGACGACTCTCGACTCAGGAAGAACAGGGGGAGGAGAGACCTGGTGGCTATGGGACTTGTCGGAGGTGCTTTGGGAGGTGGGTGCCCTGAACACTATGGATAATGGAAGTCCTGAGAAGTAAGCTTGGTGAGGTTGCGCGACACGCCGTGGGAGGGATTCAAGGACCCAGATTGATGTAGACCACGTCTTAGAGGGTTGCACATTGTCGCACATTGATGCCACTACCTCTCTATCTTCTGCTATACGCGAGAAGTTTTAGGAGGTTAGTTGTGGGGTCTTTGGAGGAGCAGGATCGGGCTCAGCGTGCTCTGGCGTGTACGCAGGTCCCAAAGTGAACTCTCCGGACAACCTTAAACATATTGTCACGGCACTTCATAACGGCCACTCTCCATTCAACCTCCGTCAGCAAATAAGTCCACTGATTTCTCCTTTTGCCATTAATCACACCAACTGGTGGGTGGTTCAGTGGCATGGATGTCAAAATTTAACCTGCACTGC